>NC_141685.1:1119035204-1119115063 GCF_964263255.1 Lissotriton vulgaris | reverse complement strand
GGTCGGGTGTGTGTGTGGGGTCGGGTGTGTGGGGGGGGTCGGGTGTGTGTGTGGGGTCGGGTGTGTGTGGGGTTGGGTGTATGTGTGTGGGGTTGGGTGTATGTGTGTGGGGTTGGGTGTGTGTGTGTGGGGTTGGGTGTGTGTGTGTGGGGGGTTGGGTGTGTGTGGGGGGTTGGGTGTGTGTGTGTGGGGTTGGGTGTGTGTGTGGGGTTGGGTGTGTGTGTGTGGGGTTGGGTGTGTGTGTGGGGGTGGGGGTGGGGTTGGGTGTGTGGGGGTGGGGTTGGGTGTGTGTCGGGTGTGTGTGTGTGGGTTCGTGTGTGTGTGTGTGGGGTTGGGTGTGTGTAAATGTAAATGTATTTATATAGCACAAATCGCCCACATCGCAGGCATCTATGCGCTTGCTTAGGGAACCCGTCCTGGTATTCCCCTGTGAGATACCCCGGCAGGGTATCCACAAGGTGAAAGCCAGGCATCCTGCCGAGAGGGGCCGTTGTGGAGATTAAGCAAGCTATTGCCCAGAGTCGCAGAGTGTGAACCCGTGAGTCGAGTAGGCACCGGAGCGAGAATTATCGAGTCCGTGGAATTATTGAGCCCAACCCCCGTCGGGGCGGGGAATTGAACCCTGGTCCAGGGCCGATCTCAGCTTCCGGGTCTGCCGCCTTTAACCCCTGAGCCACACTTCTGTGGGGTCGGGTGTGTGTGGGGTCGGGGGTTGTAGTGTAGTTCCTAGTTTCCCACTAGGCCCTGCGCATTGGAATAACATAAACAGTAGTATCGACGTGGAACTGCTTATATTCCAGGCCTCCACTGACTATGCTAAACTTAATTGGGTTGTGTTACCAACTAGCTCAGAGGTCACTGGAAACTTTCTTCTCTGCATAGGGAGTGATCAGCTTCCTTGGCACAGACAAGAAGGGATTCAGTTTTCCAACAACCGTGCAACATGACAACTTTGCTCCTCAGATCAAGAGTCGATCTCTAGGGTCGTGTGAAACAATAGACATAGATTTCACTCAGTCAGTCTAGTGCAGTTTACTTTCACGAGATGTAGAGAATAGAGAGACGGGCGTGTATCAATAAAGGGTTAACATTTATTGAACAGTCTTTCTTCTCGTACAAGAGAAATGTATTGCCACAATTGCAATAATTGTTATTATGAAAAGCACGTACAGTAAGATAAGTATTGCGAAATAGAACGGTAAAAGCATTGATATGGTTTCTTAGCCATACAATGGTTTAAAAGTAATAAAACATATATACAGTCATATATACATTAGGCTAACATACTCAACTGGTGCTTCTAACTAAGCCTACCCCAGTGTGCCTGACCTAAGCCTAACACGTGAAAAGGGGAGTAAGTAAGTAGCTTTAAGTTAAGTTGGTTTTGCCAAGGTTTGTTTCAAGAATTCTCGTCTAAGGGTTTAGTCAACACCATACCTCTGAATAGAATGATGGAGGATTGGTATCTCCTTCAGGGGTCTCTCTCGATATCCCAGTCACCCACGAGGGTAAACCGGAAGCGCCGGGACTGGATTTCTCTGCACGAGAAATGCAGCGGCTTCTCTTCAGCGCGTCGAGGAAGGAGGGGTGACAGCGTCCGCGGGCAGCTGGAATCGGCTGGATGTCTTCGCAGAGGACGGCTGCACGGCTCCTCAAGCGTACTGCACCATAGGTCGCGCTGTAGCGGCGATAATGGTAATCAGCAGCTTCACCACCACAGGATAGCAGGCTGCAGCGACAGAGTGCTAGTTTTTACCAACACAGGGTCATGCAGGCAGCTGGCATCAGCAACAGGGAACGAACTCGCAGCTCGTATCTCACTCATTGCTTAAGGCAATGTTGGTAATATTTATACCTGACAGGTGCCGGGTTTGACGCAAGTTTGCTGGACATAAGACGTCAATTAAAGATGTCACTAGGAAGTGACAGTTATCAGTTGCTCATTAGAGTTCCATTACTAATCAAAACCTAGCAAGCGGGGATTTCCAGGTTTGCTAAGTTTTTATCTTGTTGAAGAACTCGGAGTGTTATCTAGGAATATCAGATAGTGACTGCTGCTCGGTCATTGCACTAATTGGTCGCAAAGGAAGTAGCAGAGAGTCATGCTGGAATGTGGCTCTGTTCGTGTGAGGCCAGAGATGACTTTTCAGAAAATCGCACTTGAACGGTTATGCCAATATAGGGAATAAATGGATTTATAGCCGAATAGGGGCATAAGGTCACAGTATCGATCAGGAACCTAGATAAGCACGCAACAGGGTGTGTGTGTGTGGGGTCGGGGGTGTGTGTGTGTGTGTGTGGGGTCGGGTGTGTGTGTGTGTGGGGTCGGGGGGGTGTGTGTGTGTGTGTGGGGTCGGGGGTGTGTGTGTGTGTGGGGTCGGGGGTGTGTGTGTGTGTGGGGTCGGGGGTGTGTGTGTGGGGTCGGGGGGGTGTGTGTGTGGGGTCGGGGGGGTGTGTGTGTGGGGTCGGGGGGGTGTGTGTGTGGGGTCGGGGGGGGTGTGTGTGTGGGGTCGGGGGGGTGTGTGTGTGGGGTCGGGGGGTGTGTGTGTGGGGTCGGGGGGTGTGTGTGTGGGTGTGTGTGTGGGGTCGGGTGTGTGTGTGTGTGTGTGTGTGTGGGGTCGGGTGTGTGTGGGTGTGGGTGTGTGTGGGGTCGGGTGTGTGTGGGGTCGGGTGTGTGTGGGGTCGGGTGTGTGTGGGGTCGGGTGTGTGTGGGGTCGGGTGTGTGTGTGTGTGTGTGTGTGTGTGTGTGTGTGTGTGTGTGTGTGTGTGTGGTCGGCTGTGTGTGTGGGTGTGGGTGTGTGTGGGGTCGGGTGTGTGTATGGGTGTGTGTGGGGTCGGGTGTGTGTATGGGTGTGTGTGGGGTCAGGTGTGTGTGTGTGGGGTCGGCTGTGTGTGTGGGTGTGGGTGTGTGTGGGGTCGGGTGTGTGTATGGGTGTGTGTGGGGTCAGGTGTGTGTGGGGGGGGTCGGGTGTGTGTGGGGGGGGTCGGGTGTGTGTGGGGGGGGTCGGGTGTGTGTGGGGGGGGGGGTCGGGTGTGTGTGGGGGGGGTCGGGTGTGTGTGGGGGACGGGTGTGTGTGGGGGACGGGTGTGTGGGGGGGACGGGTGTGTGTGGGGGGGACGGGTGTGTGTGGGGGGGACGGGTGTGTGTGGGGGGGACGGGTGTGTGTGGGGGGGACGGGTGTGTGTGGGGGGGACGGGTGTGTGTGGGGGGGACGGGTGTGTGTGGGGGGGACGGGTGTGTGTGGGGGGGACGGGTGTGTGTGGGGGGGACGGGTGTGTTTGGGAGGGGACGGGTGTGTGTGGGAGGGGACGGGAGTGTGTGGGGGGGACGGGAGTGTGTGGGGGGGACGGGAGTGTGTGGGGGGGACGGGAGTGTGTGGGGGGGACGGGAGTGTGTGGGGGGGACGGGAGTGTGTGGGGGGGACGGGAGTGTGTCGGGGGGTTGGGTGTGTGGGTGGGGTCGGGTGGGTGGGGTCGGGTGTATGGGGTCGGGTGTATGGGGTGTGTGGGGTGGGGTTGTGTGTGTGTGGGGGGGCTCGGGTGTGTGTGTGGAGGGGGGGTCGGGTGTGTGTGGGGTCGGGTGTGTGTATGTGTAAGTGGGGTGGGGTCGTGTGTGTGTAAGTGGGGTGGGGTCATGTGTGTGTGTAAGTGGGGTGGGGTCGTGTGTGTGTAAGTGGGGTGGGGTCGTGTGTAAGTGGGGTGGGGTGGGGTAAGTGGGGTGGGGTAAGTGGGGTGGGGTCGTGTGTAAGTGGGGTGGGGTCATGTGTGTGTGTAAGTGGGGTGGGGTCGTGTGTGTAAGTGGGGTGGGGTCGTGTGTGTGTAAGTGGGGTGGGGTCGTGTGTGTGTGGAGGGGGGGGGTCGGGTGTGTGTGGAGGGGGGGGGGTCGGGTGTGTGTATGTGTAAGTGGGGTTGGGTCGTGTGTGTGTAAGTGGGGTGGGGTCATGTGTGTGTGTAAGTGGGGTGGGGTCGTGTGTGTAAGTGGGGTGGGGTTGTGTGTGTGTAAGTGGGGTGGGGTCGTGTGTGTGTAAGTGGGGTGGGGTAAGTGGGGTGGGGTCGTGTGTAAGTGGGGTGGTGTGTGTGTGTGTAAGTGGGGTGGTGTGTGTGTAAGTGGGGTGGGGTCATGTGTGTGAGTGGGGTGGGGGTGTGTGTGTGTAAGTGGGGTGGGGTCGTGTGTGAGTGGGGTGGGGTCGTGTGTGTGTGTAAGTGGGGTGGGGTCGTGTGTGTGTGTAAGTGGGGTGGGGTCGTGTGTGTGTAAGTGGGGTGGGGTCGTGTGTGTGTGTAAGTGGGGTGGGGTCGTGTGTGTGTGTAAGTGGGGTGGGGTCGTGTGTGTAAGTGGGGTGGGGTCGTGTGTGTGTGTGTGTGTAAGTGGGGTGGGGTCGTGTGTGTGTATGTGTGTGTGTAAGTGGGGTGGGGTCGTGTGTGTGTGTGTATGTGTGTGTGCGTGTAAGTGGGGTCCAGTGTGTGCGTGTAAGTGGGGTCCAGTGTGTGTGTGTGTGTAAGTGGGGTCCAGTGTGTGTGTGTGTGTAAGTGGGGTCCAGTGTGTGTGTGTGTGTGTAAGTGGGGTCCAGTGTGTGTGTGTGTGTGTGTGTAAGTGGGGTCCAGTGTGTGTGTGTGTGTGTGTAAGTGGGGTCCAGTGTGTGTGTGTGTGTGTGTAAGTGGGGTCCAGTGTGTGTGTGTGTGTGTGTGTGTGTGTGTGTGTGTGCGTGCGTGTAAGTGGGATCCGGTGTGTGCGTGTAAGTGGGGTCCGGTGTGTGCGTGTAAGTGGGGTCCGGTGTGTGCGTGTAAGTGGGGTCCGGTGTGTGCGTGTAAGTGGGGTCCGGTGTGTGCGTGTAAGTGGGGTCCGGTGTGTGTGTGTGTGGGGTCGGGTGTGTGTGTGGGGTCGGGTGTGTGTGGGGTCGGGTGTGTGTGGGGTCGGGTGTGTGTGGGGTCGGGTGTGTGTGGGGTCGGGTGTGTGTGGGGTCGGGTGGTGTGTGTGTGGGGTCGGGTGGTGTGTGTGTGGGGTCGGGTGTGTGTGTGTGGGGTCGGGTGTGTGTGTGTGGGGTCGGGTGTGTGTGTGTGGGGTCGGGTGTGTGTGTGTGGGGTCGGGTGTGTGTGTGGGGTCGGGTGTGTGTGTGGGGTCGGGTGTGTGTGTGGGGTCGGGTGTGTGTGTGTGGGGTCGGGTGTGTGTGTGGGGTCGGGTGTGTGTGTGGGGTCGGGTGTGTGTGTGGGGTCGGGTGTGTGTGTGGGGTCGGGTGTGTGTGTGGGGTCGGGTGTGTGTGTGGGGTCGGGTGTGTGTGTGGGGTCGGGTGTGTGTGGGGTCGGGTGTGTGTATGTATGGGGTCGGGTGTGTGTGTGTATGGGGTCCGGTGTGTGTGAGTGGGGGGGTCCGGTGTGTGTGAGTGGGGGGGTCCGGTGTGTGTGAGTGGGGGGGTCCGGTGTGTGTGAGTGGGGGGGTCCGGTGTGTGTGTGAGTGGGGGTCCGCTGTGTGTGTGAGTGGGGGGTCCGCTGTGTGTGAGTGGGGGGGTCCGGTGTGTGTGAGTGGGGGGGTCCGCTGTGTGTGAGTGGGGGGGTCCCGTGTGTGTGAGTGGGGGGGTCCCGTGTGTGTGAGTGGGGGGGTTTCCGGGTGTGTGTGAGTGGGGGGGTTTCTGAGTGTGTGTGAGTGGGGGGGTTTCCGGGTGTGTGTGAGTGGGGGGGTTTCCGGGTGTGTGAGTGGGGGGGGGGGGTTTCCGGGTGTGTGTGAGTGGGGGGTTTCCGGGTGTGTGTGAGTGGGGGGTTTCCGGGTGTGTGTGAGTGGGGGGGTCCAGGTGTGTGTGAGTGGGGGGTCCGGGTGTGTGTGAGTGGGGGGGTCCGGGTGTGTGTGAGTGGGGGGGTCCGGGTGTGTGTGACGGGGGTCTTGTGGGTCCGGTGTCAGGGGGACCGGTGTCAAGGGGGGGGATCCGGTGTCAAGGGGGAGTGCGGTGTCAAGGGGGAGTCCGGTGTCAAGGGGAAGGGGGGGGGGGGGGGGTGGGAGTCCGGTATCAAAGGGGGGGGGGGGGCAGTGGGTTTGCGATACATGCGTGTTTGAATTTTTTCGTGTTGTACAAACAGTTCCACATCCAGAAACTGTATGCTCTCCCTACTGGTGTGGCAGGTGAATTTGAGGTTTAATGAATTCTCATTCAATTTTTAGGTAAAACATATTGCACTTTCAACACTGCCCTCCCACAAAATGAAGATGTCATCTATGAATCTCCTATAAACAATTACATTCTGGTTCATGGTTTCTTTGTGTAGTGTCATAAGTCCCTTCTCCTCCCACCAGCCCATATGCAGATTCGCATAGCTGGGGGAGAAGCAAGTACCCATGGCTGTATCTGTTTGTAAAAAAGTCTGTCAAACATAAATGTATTGTTTGTGAGGCACCACTCTGTCATTTCAAGTAGCACCTTTGTGTGTTCAAATTGGTTTATAGGTCTCTTCCCCAAGAAATGTTTTATGGCATTAAGACCGTCCTTGTGCCTAATGCTCGTGTATAAGGCCTGGACATCTAATGTCAAGAATAAATAGTTCTCCTTCCACTTGACATCGTATATTTTTGTCAGAAAGTCTCCTGAGTCTTTTATATACGCTGGGAGTTTCCTGACTTCTGGTTGAAGAAAGTGATCTATGAAGACACTAGTGTTCTCAAAAAGGCTTCCTATTGCCGATATAATTGGTCTCCCTGGTGGCACTTTCTCATTTTTATGTATCTTCGGGATCAGATACATTTGCGCAGTGACAGGATAATCATTTTTGAGGAAATCATTCATTTTTGCTGAGTAGGCCAGTTCCTCTCCATTTGTATAATTCATTGTGGTATTTCTCTTGAATACCTATCAGATGTGTGGGGCTGATTCTTGCATAACATTCTGTCTTGCAGTTGACTGAACGCTTCTTTATTATACATTTCAAGTGGCCAGAGTACTATATTTCCCCCTTTGTCGGACCACCTCACAACTATATCTGATCTTGATTTGATTTTTTCCATTAGTGCATTGTACTTTCTATTGTGATCTTGGTTTTGCTGATATTGCTGCCTCGTGCTTAAGATGGAGAGTTCTTTCAAGTACTTTGTCACATACTCTGCAAACAGGTCTAAGCCATCCTTTGGCATTGTTGGCATGAATATTGATTTAGGTTTGAATCCTGTTTGTACTATCAGCCAAATGTTTATATCAGAGCTCAGGGCTGCCCCACTTGGTGTGATCTCTTCATTAACACTTTCGTTTTGCAGCTCCAGGTCTATTAGGTTTTGTAGCGTTTCCATGTGTTCTACATTCAGCATTAGGTTTGGATCATTGGTCGTTGGCATCCCAGCGGTACTTTGGTTTGAGTTGGAAAAATATTTTTGAAGTTTTAGTTTCCGAACATATAAAAACAAATCAATCCGCGTTTGAGTGTAATCAAAGTTTGTGTTACTACAAAATGTTAAGCCTAACGATAAAATTTCCAATTCCTCTTGCGATAGCTCCATATTTGTTAGGTTTATAACTGTGTTGTCTTTTTTTGTATCCATCATCGGCGTCTGTTTTGTCTGTATTTTTGTTTTTCTTGTTTTTGCACTTGCTGACCCCCATCTCCTGTTTTTTCTCCTCCTGCTTTTTGTTGTTGTTTTTGGTTTTGTCTGTTCCTGCCCGGCCCCTCTCCTTGATTCGACGAGGTCCGTGGGCGCAATGTTCTGAGGCGCTGTAGACGTAAAAAAGCTAATTCCTGTGCTGGGGTCGGTGCTGGACCTAACATTTATGTGCTCTGAATACTTTCATTGTCAGTTTCATACTCTGAGCTAATCTCATTTTCACTTTGTTCAACAACAACAGTCTGGTCTTTCTGTGTTTTATCAAGAGGTTGTAGTCTTATTTGATCAAATTTTATATACACATACATATACATACATACATACATACATATACATACATACACACACTTTAAGCAGGCTTGTAAATACAGTCTTCAGGTTGCAAAACACGGTTCCAGTTACTTTGGGGATGCCACAGTTCTTTAAATGCAATATTCTGGTTCTTTAAAGGTAATTCTGAACGCTTTCTCACTTCTTTGGGGGTCTGTGCACTTTGTAGCGCTCCTGGTACGTCCCGTACGACTTTCTGGACGAGCCCTACTAAACCTCACGCTTCTCGCGTGAGACGGCGTACAACTCGAACACTGTGAACTCAGGAGTACGAGACGTACGCTATCTCCGATGCAGGCGTACTCTGCGTCCAGCTCCCAGCTCACACAAGTGAACAGGTCTTCTCAATGGCAGGGTGCGCCTGCGCAAAGGTCAATTGAGGCCAAGGGGTTGCGAGGAACACAGTTCTACGGGTATGAGGTGTAGCCAAGCACAGCTCTCAGCGCATAACGAGGCGTACCAGCTTCAGAGGAGCACAATTTAGGTTAAAATCTAAGCGCACCACCAGCGTACAGTTCTGAATTACAAATAGACGCGGACAGTGATAGCTGGCAGTGCGAGGCTTACCAGCAGGGTACGGTGCGCACAAGCTCTCCGAGGACGCTTCCGCTACCAGGGAAAAGCACAGTTCTCAGCGCGCACTTCAGGCTCAGTTCACTTAATTATTAGGATGCGCACAGTGTCTTGTAAAACGTAGAAGGGGACAGTCAGGATGGGCATACAATTCTGAGCACACAGCGCGGGCCGAAATGGAGCTCGCTTTGCGCACAATACCTTCCTGTCCATTATGGCGGGTTCGGTGCGGACGGCTCTAGGCTGTTATCCGGTGTTGCGGTGCTGTCCTGGCGGGTGGGGTGACGCGGAGGCCACGGGGTCGCTTCTCGTCAGGTTGGCGGTGCTCCGGGGGACACAGGCTCACAAGTGCTGAGTCCTGGGGTCCTGGAGAGGGGTGCAGCGGATATGGGGCGCTTACAGCAGGGCTTTTCACGGGAGGCGAGCCCACGCTTCTGGTCCGTCTTTTCTTTACTTTACTTTCCACGGCGCGGGGCAGCAGATTGCGGTGATCAGACCGGATGGGTCCTCTGCTTTGCGTTGTGAGCTTCGGCTCAGGGAGACAGTCACGGTGCTTGGGTCAGACAGCGCTGACCTTTGCTGTGCGAGCTGCAGCTCGGCGGGCAGGAGTTCACGGTGCTTGGCAGGACAGGGGTTAGCGCTGGCTCTCAGAGGGCACGATGATGACAAGGCACACTCAGCTTCCCCTGGGCAGCGATGCAGGGACGACCATCCTCAGCAGTAGTTCCTCTTCCAGGGGGGTTAGCGCCCAATGTTCCTGGGGCGCAGTTCAGGGACAAGTTCACAAGCAAGCCCTTGGAGATTGTCAAATGCACAAGAAGATTAAAAAGTCTCAGTCTTTTTCTCCTTCTCTCCTTCTTGCAGCATGGCACCCACCACAGGCCAGTCTCTCAGGCTAGAGACAGTACTCCTCCATGTAGCTTTCCCAGGTCCTTTTCTTCAGGCAGAGTTTCTTCTTGGTATCAACAGGATCTGATTTCTTAGGAGCAGGGCTCCTACTTTCATAGGACATTTCTTTTGCTCTTTCAGGCCTTGCATAGTTCATTTCAGCTCTGAGTACTTTGTTTTGCCAAAACAGGTTTCTGCTTTCAGTGTGTGGGGCAGGGCAGCAGACGCTCCACAGGAGGTGGAGCCAGCATTGTGGTGACAAGTACAGTCCAGGAGTACTCTGTTGACAGTCTTCCCCTCTCTCTTCACAAGGTGCAGGACAGAGTCATCAGTCGCTCCCAAGGGGGCGGAGACAGCATTGTGGTGGCAGAGCACAGCCCAATTCAGAGTCAAGGGGCACTCCCACCACCTATTCTGGTGTAATCCCCCTAGTCACCACCTGTCATCCCCAGTCCTGTCACTCACACAACCCAGACAGCAGATACACATCCTGGCAGAGGTGGGCTGAAATGGTTAGGCAAGCAAATGCTAACTTTCTAAAAGTAGTATTTGCAAACACAGGATATTAAAATAAACTTTACTAAAAGAAGTATTTTATTATTCTGAGCTCTGGCATACTAAACTTGACCTTCTACCATGTTCCCTGAGCCTGCTGGGATTATAGGGTGTAATAATTCCAGCAGCCCAACTTGGCCTAAGAGAACAGGTAGCCTTACAATAGTGAAAAAAGACATTGGCTGTAATTCACTATTAAGACATGCCACACACATCAGGGCTTGGCCTACCTTACACTTACAATGCACCCTGCCCTAGGGCCTACCATAGTGGTGACTAAAATGAAGCAAAGGGAAGGTTTTGAGACTGGCAAGTGTGTGCACTTGCCCAGCCAGCATGACAGTACCAGACTGCACACAGGTTCTGCAATGGCAGACCCTAGACACATTTTCAAAGGCTGCTTCGGAGGGTGGCGCAACCAGCGCTGCAGGCCCACTAGCTGTATTGTAACATAGTAAATCCAATGAGCCAATCATGGAAATCAATCACATATACATTTTATATTGGGAGCACTTGCACTGCGGCACGGATTGGCCGTGGCACAGTGCCCTGAGCAGCGAACACCAGCAAAAACATCTGAGGCACATCAGCAAAAAGTGGAAGGGAGACTCACACCAAGATGCCAGGTCTGACATTAGGGGGGTAGTCCGGTGTCGGGAGGGGGGGGGGGGGGGGGGGGGGGGGGGGGTTCGGGTCGAGATTGAACAGAATAGCGAGGCTTTGTTATCAGTGGGGAAAGTGCACACAGGGCAGTACACATACGACAGTGCACAGAGGTGGTGCATTCATGGTAGTGCATGCAGGACCACGCACACAGGAAGGTACACAGTATGTTGCACACATACTCTTGCACACACGCCAGTCCACACAGGACAGTGAACACAGGAGGGTGCACCCTGGTCGGCTGGTGTGCAGCGCTTGCGACTGACTGGTTGCATGCGAGCTAAATGTACCACATCTGAACTGTGGCTGGGGAAGAGGAGGTGGGCTGTGAGCATGGGGCCAAGGTTGTGTGTCTTACACTGAATAACCTTGCCTCCAAGATGAAGCATTCTGGCTTTTGGATGTGGTAATTACTGACTCACTTATAAGAGGGATTGAAAGAAACTGCTTAGTCTGCTTTAGCCAGAAATGTAGAGACAAAAAACTGTGCACCCTCCCCTCACCCTACACAGACAACGGAAGGGTGCGGCATGCAAAGCCAAAAGGTCTCGTATTTGGGGCCTAAAAAAGTGTTTAGCTAGTGTTATTGGTTTAGCCAATGTGTTTAAGCTGTAAGGGCTGAGACACTTAAGTAGACCAGCAAGTTTTAATTCAATAAACAACAAGCATTTGCAATGCAATAGGTCTCGCGTTAGGAAAGTTTGAGCTATTGGTATTGTAAATGACACGTTTTTTATTTATGTGTTGGTTTTGAAAATAGCGAAATTAATAGGTTTGTCATTTACAATGCCAATAGTTATAACTTACGCGAATGTGACACCTATAGCATTTGTAATGCAATATGTGTTATGCATCAATACATCTAAGTCACATAAATACAAGTTACTACTTGTGTAACAATTTATCTGTAAGAGACATTAGTTAGTGATAGATTTCTTACCTTAGACGAGGGGCGCTAGAGGGCGCACGAGCTAATGGCCGCACTTTAGTGAGGCTCTGGCTGCCTGGTCAGAAATATCCTGCTTTTATCCTCTTATCCTGCAGGTATTCACCTGAAACTTTCAGAGAGTGTGAGCCTATATGTCCTGCCGATCCTGTCCAAGTTTGGGGGCGATCCGATGTTCGACCCTGGACTTAGCCGACTGTGAAGTCTGACCGGGATATACTGCTGCTGAGGGGCAGCGCAGGAGCCTGGGCACAGAACCACGCGAGGCCGGGGCTCGCCACGAGGGAGGAAGGCCTCAGAGGCGGAGCGACCTGCCCGGGATGTGCGGGACCTGCTGAGGCTCGGCGGACTGCATTGGCGGTGAGTCTCCCCCCTCCTCTGGCCACAACAACGCGCAGAGACGCTAAGCGGCGGACCTGAGTCCCGCTAGGAGCGTGGGCGAAGACGTGGACTGCCGCCTGCACCAGGAGGTGGTGGAGCGGGACCCCGGCCTTGGACCGCGGATTGGCGGCGGTGCCCGTGTGCCCTCTGCGGGCTCGCTGCTTCTGGGGCCTGGGGGTCGAGGAGCGTCAGGAGCCTCCTGGGGGTCACTGTTTGGGATCGGACCACGCGGGTTGTTACCCCCCCCCCCGCGCGCCTCTCCTGCACGGATGGGACTGCAGGACGGACCTCAGCTAATCCTTTTCAATGCACCACTGCTTGCCACTCGCACAACGTAGCCGAATGGGCCCTCTGACCCCCTCGTGAACAGTTGCGGCCAGCGCTGGTCACTGGAGCTGGGGATACGCCGAAGTGCAGGGATCACTCGGGCGCTGCTGGCCTGCACCTCACACAGACGGCGCTGCCACTGGCGCAAACACTGCATAGGGGGTTACGAATGCAAAAAGGATTGTCAACGGGCAGTGAGGACCGCTCCAACCGACTCTCACCGAGCACCTCAAGCCCCTACAAGCGGCGCATAATGGGAAAGAATGACAATAGACAGCCTAAGCTCTTTTGAGCCCGCGGCCACTAGGAAACAGCTGCGAAACACGGCTGGCGCTGGCGGTGCCCACGGACCATCGGGCAGTGAGCCCCCCTCCACGCCCATGACCCCTGAAATGCAAGTAATGATGGAGGAGATGAGGCAGGGCTTCGCCACGATAGTGGACAAGGTGGACCGCCTGTCCTCAAGGATGGATGGGGTCGCACAAAAACTGGAGGTCCATGAGGAACGCCTGACGGAAGCGGAGCGACGCATCTCGGCTTCGGAGGACGCATCGACATCCCACGATACGCGCCTATCCAGAATGGACAACATTTTGCGTGTGATAGCGGCGAAGAATGAGGAGTTGGAGGCGAGGAGTAGGCGCAATAACATCCGCGTCATAGGTGTGCCGGAATCCACCAACACTGGCCGTATGAAGGAATATGTCGAGAAAATCCTCATCACTGCAGTGGGCAAAGAAGCCTTCTCCAGTCAATTTATTGTCGAAAGAGCGCACCGCTCTCTAGGTCCAAAGCCCAAGCCAAGGGCGCCGCCGCGGCCTATTATCGCCCGGTTGCTTAACTACCGCTACCGCGACACGGCACGGCACTACGGGCGGCGCGGACGAACCAAAACCTGACTTGTGATGGTGTGCACTTTTCAGTGTACCCGGACTTCACGCCTATGGTGCAGGAGCAGCGGAAGAAGTTTTTAGAAGTAAAGAAAAAGCTAAGAGACATGCAGGTGGACTATGCACTCCTATACCCGGCACGACTCAGGGTGACCCATTAGGGCAAACAATATTTTTTCACAACTCCGCAGCAGGTGGAGGACTATATCAAAAAACTCTGCGCTACTAGAAGAGACAGGCGAAACGAGGAGAATGGTGATGCGGACGGAGAACCTTTGGAGCATGCTGAAGACTAATAATGCCTCTTTGTTATAGACTGGTTACCTCTTGTTGTTGTTCTGAAGCGCGGTTCGAATCCTATGGCCTGCCCAAGCCTCGGATGTCCTAACCTGGTTAAGGAACCGGGTTGCAGACTCATTGCTACGTGGACAAGATGTGGATGGGCAGGCAGGTCATACATTGTGATCCGAGAATGGGATTGTTATTGAAGTGAGCAGGCTGGTGGCATCCTTGGAGGGGGTGTGAGCAGTAGCTGATAAATGGACGGGCTCACTTGAATTGACCGGCATCTTCTCCACCTGGGGAGGAAGCCGTGAGAGACGTTGGTATGATGGACAGGTTCTAATTTGCAGGGGTAATGTATACCAGGCAACACCCCCCCATCTCTGACTGTTCCCGTATGGCATGTGCGGGGCGGGAGGAGATTATCGGGGTGTATTGGTGTGTACCTCTGATGCCCCCACACAGTTCTTCTATGGTTCTTGAGTACGGGGTTCGGGGAGGGGATATGGTACTGGCAAGATTGGGTTGCTTCAGTGGGAGGGGGGAGGACTGGGAACGAGGGAGTTGGGTTGCTGCATATGGGGGGGGGGGGGGGGGGGGGGTGACTGTTGGGGTATGGGTTGTTGTGCCTAGAGGCAGTTTTGCGGGAGATATCCATGGCGTGAATGCAGATGTTGGAGCTAGTGTGACTGAAAGCGTTACAGAATGGGAGATGCAACTGTCCCGGACAGCGGAGAGTCTTGTACTTGGTACGATACGAGTGGGGGCTGGCGGATTGGCCATGATTTTTTATCAGGAGTACGATGGTGGGCATGGGTGATGACGCCTTGAATAACATCTCAATATTGTCCTGGAATGTACGAGGCCTTAACGACCCCAGAAAATGCAGAAATGTACTTACGTATTTAGATAGGCATCATGTGAAAATAGCGTTGCTTCAGGAAACCCACTTGAAACCGCGGAGCGACCCTAAATTTGCATGTAGATGGGCACTTGTGAGAGAGTTTTCCTCATATTCCACTTACTCGAGAGGTACAGTCATCCTGATCAACAAAGCACTGCCGTTCCAAAAGTTGGGAGCGAAGGTGGACACTGAGGGGAGGTATGCGATTCTGTAGGGCAGACTGGGCACTGATGTGATCATAATTGTGAATTGTTATGCGCCCAATATTGACACACCTGGTTTCTTCCTGGCATTGTGGGGTCATGTATTGGAGATCGAAGCCACACACGTTATCTGGGGGGGGGACTTCAACCTGTCGCTGATTCCTGGGGCAGATAGGTCTGATGGGAGTGGACAATACAATACAAAAGCTCGAGACACACTGCAGGGTATACTGATTGAGGCAGGGCTAATAGATAGCTGGAGGTACAAACACCCTGTGTCTAGAGAAGGCACGCATTTCACAGCACATGCACGCACATGGGCGAGGATTGACTACTGCTTTATCTCGCGGGCCTGGCTGGAGGTGTCGTTAAGGTAAAACATCTACCTCGGACCTACTCTGACCACTGCCCTGTCTTGGCTGTACTTGAGATGCCTTGACTTGCCAGGTTGCGTCCACCGTGGCGGCTCTTCCCCTCTGCACTGCTTGACCCTGTCTTTAAGCATGAACTTGGTGAGGAGATAGAGGCTTTCTTCCCTAGAAATAAGGGGTCAGTCGATAATGTGGAGACGATTTGGGAAGCCTTTAAGGTGACTGTTAGGGGTATCACGATTGCTAAGAGTTGCGGTATACTGAGGGACATAGTGCGCACGCTGACTAAACTTGAATTGGAACTTAAAGCCCTAGAGGCGGAGATGGTCAGAAACCCTCGCCCTGACCTGGCGGAGGAATTTAGGTCCAAGCTCTCGTCCTTTGAGGAGGAAGCTGCCAGGGAGGTGAAACTCCGAGGCAAGTACTGGACGGCTAGGCGATACTGCGAGGGGGACCGGCCGGGAAAGGTACTCGCGGCGCTCACGAGACACCAGCGCTATGCTACCCATATATTGGAAATCACTGATGGTGAGGGTGGGACCTTTCAGGACACCAAAAGGATACAGGACACTTTCCTGCAGCACTACAAACAGTTATATTTCACGCAGCAGGAGGGCGAAGTGGAGTTCGGGAACTTCCTCGACGACATAGCGCTGTGTTGGTTGGGCGACAGCGACAGGGCCAGGGCCTTCCTTGGGTGTCCTTTCGAACTAGATGAGATTAGGGAAGCTATCATGTCCCTCAGTAACGGCAAAGCTGCAGGGCTGCACGGCCTTCCAGCCGAATTCTACAAGTGCTACATTGATATCATGGCACCGGTGCTGAAGGAAGTCTTTGAAGAGTCGCTGGAGGCAGGGATACTGCCAGGCTCAATGAGGGAGGTGGCGATCACCTTACTTCTGAAGCCAGGGAAAAACCCATTAGATACCGACTCCTATAGACCCCTTTCGCTGCTGAATTGTGATACGAAAATACTTGCTAAAGTGTTGGCGACCAGGCTGTCCCTGCTCATGACTACCCTGGTGCTACCAGATCAGTCTGGCTTTGTGCCGGGACGAGCTACGTCGCACAACCTTCGCACGCTGTTCTCCCTTATGCCCACCATTGCGCCTGAGGTGCCTGTTGCCGCTGTGTTTCTGGACGCCACCAAAGCGTTCGATTCTGTGGAATGGGGCTACCTCATGGCTATTTTGATTAGAATGGGGTTCCCTCGGATTTTCATCTCATGGGTGAAACTTCTCTACACTTCCCCAGTCGCCAGAGTCATTATAAATGGTGTGCTTTCTACACAAATGCCGATCACAAGAGGGACCAGGCAGGGCTGCCCCCTGTCGCCCCTGCTTTTCGCCTTGGCAATTGAGCCGTTGGCATGCAGGATCCGGCAACTACATAAGGCTAGCGCCTTTAACTGCAACCAACGGCAGATAGGGATTTCCTTATACGCGGATGACGTTACGCTGTACGTGCGTCACCCACAGCAAAACCTTAACCCACTCCTGAGAGAATTTAGTGTTTTTGGCGGCATTTCCGGAGTGCACATTAATTGGAAGAAATCGCAATTCTTTCCCCTCACGGCCTCTGTTGTCCAATTCCCATTGGACTACCCCCTAGAATAGCGTAGTTTGGAACTCAGATACCTGGGCATTGAGATATCGCTCAATAAAGAGGACACTATCCGGTTGAATTACGGAGTGGCTATCTCACAATTGACGGACAATGTGACTCGCTGGATGGCCCTCCCGCTTTCGATGGCAGGCAGAGCCTCCCTGATCAAGATGATCATCCTCCCGCGTTTCCTGTACCTTTTCCAGAACATTCCCTACTACCCGGGCTCCTATTTCTTTAAGAGACTACGAACTGAGCTTCTTCGCCTCTTTTGGGGAGGTAAGCAACCGCGACTTAGTTGGGCTGTCCTGACACAACCATACGACAAGGGCGGATTCGATGTGCCGGATCTTGAAGTGTACTATCTCAGTGCCCAGGCGCAGTACGCCTACCACTGGGTTCATCCCGCTCCCTTTATGCCACAAATTGCAGCTGAAGATTGGATTGCGCATCCGCTTCCGCTCAACGGCATGCTCATGGGAGTGATTAGTGATATTGAGACGCCTGCCACCACAGTTACCTGTACAATCGACGCCTGGAAGAGAGTGACTAAAATGCTTGACGTTCCCATGCTTTATTCACCTGCAATGCCCCTTACATACCAACCGAGGCTATCACTGTTACTGGAAAATGGATTCCGGTCCATGTGTAGGCGCGTCCACCTTAGTACATGGGGTGATTTATTCCAGGACGGGATCTTTCGTACCAAAGAGCAGATATTTCAGACTGATCCCCCGACACCGATGGAGGTGTTTTACTATATTAGACTTCGTCAGGGTATGCGTGACATACTCCCCAGCTTCCCAGATGAACCAGGGGCAGTATTGCCTTTGCATGTGCTATTGGTGTCAGATGGGAGACATATGGTGTCAAAACTGTATACTAACATCCGAGCGCAGTGTCCACCTGTTGTGTCCAAAGCGCGAGACGACTGGAGATCTGACCTAGATGCTGATCTCACTGCCGAGCAATGGACGTATTGTTGCTCGGTCACGGCTAACATCTCGCCCAGCTGTCGATTGAAAATCATTCACTACAAGTTTATACAGAGATATTATTACACGCCAGTCGCGAAGCTGCGATTTCACCTCTCAGACGATGACAGGTGCGCACGGTGCCGCTCAGAAGGCGCGGGCTTCCTTCATTTGGCCTGGGAGCGTAGAGTGATACAGGAATATTGGACGCAGGTACATGCTGCGATCCAAGTCATGATTGCAGGCCCTCTTCCACTAGACCCGGTGTTGATGCTGTTGGGGTATACCAAAGACATACCCAAATCGAACCAACGATTTGTAGATATTGCGTTGCTCCTCGCTAAAAGGAGAGTTGCTTGCAGATGGGGGAGAGGCAGGGCACCAAAGTTTAAAGAATGGCTGGACGATCTCACATACTGCCAAGACCAACATGGCATCTATGCAGACCTGATGCCCGTCCGTTGCAGACCCAGAGATATCTGGTCCCCGTTGCAGCTCTACTGGATGTCCCAGGCGACTCACAGCGATACCTCTGGGGATGAGGGTCAGCCAGCTGGGCCCTGAACGAATGGATGTTGCCTGGTGCACGTATGCAACTGCAACACGCCTAACTGGTGGGAACAGTCTCTCCATGCTCGAGAAGGGGCGGGATGCTCAGTGCCGGAACGGGGTTAAGGGCTATAGGACACCTGCAGGTCGGGTACTGCCATATACTGAACACACGATGAAGGCCCCTCCGATATCCTACAACTGTAGTCAAGTAGGGGTTATACATACACATTGGGTTCCGCGACTAGACACATGGAGGGAAGGCCCTTGAATGGTTGGACACCGGGTACCGCCTCATGACAGTCATCACTACCCACATTCTGCACGTACACTCAGATGAAGTGAAAGCCCACCCTGGATACCGCACACACGACACACTGATATACATAGGGATACTGATGAATGCCTGGTAAGGATTGAGTCAACTGCACTCCACGGGTAGCGTGACACCCGTCCTCTATAATACGCACTGCAAGTAACTGCGAGGGTATTGTAACTTTCCTGCTACCTACAACCCTACATGCATGGTGTACTGAGCCCTGATACTGATGCCTTCGCCCTGCCGACTGCTGGGGGATATTTTGCTGTTAAGGCATGATATGATAAGCCAGCCCACGTGATTGTACGCTTTTCAAGTGAATGTACCACAAGTATTATGCTCTATTTGATTGTTGATGCTGTAACTGTCCTGTATATCTGTTGACCGCAACCAATAAAGGTTTAATAAAAAAAAAATATTCCTTACCTTAGAATATCCCCAGGCGTCGGACTGGATCCGGAAATTTTTGCGTAGCAGTACCCTTGAGCGTCGGTAGGCGTCGTCTGCGGCTCCGCGTCAGTCGTGGGCGCCATGATGACGGCGGAGTATATAGACGCCGCCTCCGCGTGCTGATGTCAGTTCTTAGCCACAGCTTTTCCGCTGCAGAAACGCAGAGCCATGCTAAAAACCAACACTGGTGCCAAAGAAACTAGGGCCCTGAAAGGGGATGACCTTAACCCTAGATATCTGTTCGCAGAACGGGGAGGATGGGTGGGTCGGAAAGGAATCTATCACTAACTAATGTCTCTTACAGATATATCGTTACACAAGTAGTAACTTGTGCATCTGAAAGAGAAACGTTAGTGATAGATTCCTTACTTTAGAATAGATACCCCAGAAATACCAACCCCGGTGGTGGGTCTGCGAACCAATAATTACACCAGAAAGTCCTGGAGGACGGAACGGCCAAAGAAGCCATCCCTCCGGACTTGGCTGTCCAGGCAATAGTGTCTTGCCAACATGTGCAGCAATGCCCACTTAGCTGCCTGGCAAATGTCCTGCAAGGGCACACCTCGGCCCATGGCAGTTGTAGTGGCTGTGGCTCGAGTGGAATGAGCCCTCAGCCAAGCAGAGGGGTTCCTTCTTAGCCAAGGAGTAACACGCCTGGATACACAAGATGATCCACCGCGAGATGGTCCGCTTGTGCACCGCCTTTCCCTTCTTAGCGCCCACGTAACCAACAAAGAGTTGGTCATCCACCCGGAACTGGCATGTGCGATCCAGATAGAAAGAGAGCGCACATTTTGGGTCCAGACGGTGAGCCTCTCTTCCTCCCTTCGAGGGATGCGGAGGCGGAAAGAAGGTGGGCAAGGTAATGGACTGCCCGATGTGGAAGGCCGTGACAACCTTGGGCAGGAACAAAGGTCTCGTCCGCAACACAACCTTGTCCGGATGAACAGAGGAAAGGAGGTTTAGAGAGTGGGTGTAGCGGCCTAAGAGGCAAGCGGTATTAACGGACCGCAATCCCAAACTTAGGGATGAGAATATATTTTTTCCATAATTCTCGTCCCTCCTAGATTCCCGGTCGGGGGGAGCAGACGGGAATGCGGTCTGGGAAATGGATGCCTGGATAACCAGGCTCTCAGGGGTGGGATGGGTAGACAGAAAGCAGGGGTCAACCGGGGCCGGGCGGTGGCGTCTGGCCACGTTCCTATCCACAGGCTGTCCTGTGGCAGGCCTGGACCAAGTGCCCAGAAGAACGTCTGACAAGGCCTCATTAAACGGCAGCAGAGTTTCGGCCGAGCTTGACTGCGCTTTAAGGACCTCAGTGAGGAGGTTAGTCCTCCCGGCCGCGACGGGGAGCTCAAGGCCCAGGGCTTTGGCCGCCCTCATCAGCACCACACTATAAGCAGCCCCTTCTTCCGTAGCCACGGTAGGAGGGGAGAAAAAGCCAGTGTCGGGCGAAGTGTCCAGCCCACTGGCCTCCCCAAGCTCTCCAGTCCAGTCCACAGAAGACTGACACTCCCGTGCCAGAGGGTCCTCAGACCACTCCCAATACTCCTCATCACCCACAGCCTGGCACTCAGGCTCAAAAGATGGGGCCGGATCATTGAAATAAATCTCCTAGCGGCGTCTAATACGGCGCCGCTCCGGCGTTAGACCCGAATCGAGGACAGGACCAGGGACGACTTAGTCCTGGGACGGCGCCGGGGGCGACCCCCGACGGGCCGGCGTCGGCGAGGTCGTTAAGTCGACCGGCGACGACCCGGATCCGGAACCGGACTCAGTGGGCCCCTGCGGCGGCGGGACCGAAGTCGCCGACGGCGCCGAGGCCGAAGTTCCGGACGGCGCCGGTGCCGAAGCAACCGGCCCGCGTGGGGACCCAGTCGGAACCGCTTGGCCGGAAGGCGCCGCGGAACCCGACGGGGGAGCGAGCGCCCTCATGGCCATGAGGAAGTCAGCAATCTCCCCCGGCGTTGCGTCCTGCCCAGGGACCAGCGGGTGTGGGGCAGGCCGCGACACCTGCGGAGCCGCGTGGGCGGGGTCACCCAAACCCCCGGCCGCGTCGCACAAGCGTCGGGGGGAGTCAGAAGAGCGATGGTGCCTTTTCGACTTCTTGTGCCCCTTACCTGAGGACTTCGAGCCCGAAGACCGATGACTACTCCCGGAACTGTGGGGGATCCAGCCCTGCGACCGGTCCCTCGACCTCCTTTCGGACCGGGACCTCGAGCGGCGTGGGGCAGACTGCCGAAGCTCGTGCCGCTTGCGGGACCGCTCCCGTCTAGCCTTAGTCGTCAGGGGCCGGCAGTCTGAGCAGGCCTTGTCGTCGTGGTCCAGGCACAAGCAGTGCAGGCACCGGCGATGGGTGTCGGTAACCGACATCAGTCGGTTACAGTCGGCGCAGGGCTGGACCTTGGGCATCCCTACCGGCACCGTCGGAGTCTATAGACTTCGAAAAATGGATCAAAAAGGATCTCAAAAGGTTAGTCAAAAAGTGACTTGGGTACAACTTTTTCCAGATCTGCGCTAGCTGGCGCGGAAAAAAGAAGAACTGGCGTCAGCACGCGGAGGTGGCGTCTATATACTCAGACGACGTCATCACGGCGCCCACGACTGACGCGGAGCCGCAGACGACTCCTACCGACGCGCAAGGGTACTGCTACGCAAAACTTTTCCGGATCCAGTCTGACGCCTGGGTATATTCTAAGGTAAGCAATCTATCACTAACGTGTCTCTTTCAGATATTACAAATAACAATGGCTTTTAATTTTTTAAATAATTTATACTTAAATAAAAGTTATTGTAATTTATAATGGCAATAGCTTAAACTTTTGTAAATAACTTTTGTGAAGATTATGTTCAGTGTATTTTATTGTGACGAAAATCCAAGAACAGAAGTGAAATATTAACATCTTTTTGTGACATTTGTAATAAAGCTTAAAACATTGATAGAACATATTTGAACCAATTGTTGTTGAATGGTTGCACAGATTGATGCTGTGGTGGCGCGGAGTGATGTTGTGGTGGCGACAAGTGATGCTGTGGCGTTCAGTGATGCTATGGTAGCACATAGTGATGTTGTGGTGCCCCTGAGTGATGCTGTGGTGGTGCCCCTGAGTGACCGTAACAAGTGCATGCGTTTTTTCAGACTCATTCAAAGAGCGATGCAGCAAGTACTCCAGACTGGGTCAACGGTCAGGCTGGCACAGAATCCGAACTGCAGGAACTATGCAGGGAGTGCACTGTTGGCACTCCAAAGTGGGGGGGGGGGGGGAGGTTGAAATGTTCACTTTGTACCAGTAGGGATTGTTGGTAGGGCGCGGGTGGGAGCAGCGGGATGGGGGTGCAGGAGGCTCAGTTTGGGAGTTGTGCAAGTTTGGATTATGTAGCATTATTGTGGTTAGCAGAGGTAGTGTGAAGTTGAAATAACAAACAAAATTTGTGCTACAAAACACAGCATCTCTAGGCTCAGCAATTTTACTTTAACCAGACTGTGCACAGCACAGCAGACTACATATTCAACTGAACCATGAACCAGTCGTGCAGGGACAGGCCAGGCCATGCACTGCCCCATCTCACTTGCAGATGGGGGAGAGGGGAAACTGACGGCAGTGGCCTCAGTGATGGGAGGTACGGGGGGGGACGACATAAATTGCACTTGTTTATATTCAGCTTTTCAATTCAGTGTTCTCTCTAGATATTAAGGCGTTTTTAGCTCAATTCAAAACAGTTTTAAATTGCACGTTAACTTTTTTTTTTTATTTGGTAGGCGTTGCCTCTTTTTCTGAGCTGTTTTACTTTTCTGCTCAATTAAAGAAAAACGTTCTAATGCACAGGTGAGCATTAAAAAATAAAGGGAGGGATTCCAAGCAAGAATACCTGTTTAAATGGTGGACAGAGGACATGATTCTTGTGGTGATTCTGAAAAGAACAAGAAGTACAAATTGCAGAGTGTCCTTGGCGCTTGGGGATGGCTCCTAGAGATGCCTTCGCACGGGTTAAGGATTGGTCACGGAAACAGCCAATTAGCCCCAGCCACTAAAGAAACTTGAGGGCAAGGATAAAGGTGCATGACCTGAGTGTCGTGGCATCACCTGAAGGGACCCCGAGGTGGTAGTCTAAAAGCCCTTGGTTTCTTATAGAAGACGGTCTGGATAAGTCGCTCATTAGTACTGGTATAGGCGGTGGGAATATCTATACTATGCAAAACAGTCCACTGATTTACGTTAAGGAATAAGGGGGCATTAAACTAGGCCATGAAACTTTTGAGAGCGATTGGCTAGCACCAGCCAGAGATGAAGTAAATATGCACTATCTTTTTCAGGCAATTCGGCAGCTGAATGTGAACAGGGGGAGCTGGGCTGCTTCCTTTCAGAGACACAAGCCCCCGCCACGAAAGTAAATGGTCCCGCGCTGCGTGACTGGAGATGGCAACACCCGTCTCCAGAATGGAACAAAGCTTCAGAGGGGCGGCAATGCGGCGGGCTATCGAGTAAATCTCTCATAGGGACCAAAAAGGCTGAGAGGAATATGGCTCATTCGATCAGCAAAACCTCTTCCCATGTTGATGTATTTTAAAACAACAAGAACACACACAAAAAAAAAAGATCTTAAGCTAAAGCGGGTGCCGCAAATGGTTCAAAAGTAAAGATACTTTTTAAAACTTTTTTCTATTTCTTTACTTTTTGAGCAATAGTGGCACCGCGCTTTAGCTTAAGATCTATACAGTTAAAGAGCGAGTGCAGCGATTATTGAAACAAAAATAAAGCGAAAAAGAGGCATGTTTGTGAATGCAACTAACTGGAGTAGGAATCCTATTTTTGTACTCTACCTCCCTTCTTTGTTAATTATATGTGAATGCAACTAACCATAGGAGAGGTGCGTGCACCTTTATTCCTGCTGGGGTACCGCATGGGATGCATTTTGAAACGAGGCTGAAGCTATTGCCGTCCCCATTCTGAAAGGAACCCTGGCTCTGAATGCGATAGAAGGTAGCACATGGTAGGAGTGGTGGGAGGGGCTGCAATGGCTAATGCCTTTTCTCAAACAAGCTCTTTCCACGCCATTGTGCAAATTAAAAACAAGCGTGCGGGTAGGAGGAGAGTAACACTTGGTCAAGAGAGAGCAAAGTGAGGAGAGAAAAGCACGTTACGAAGACAACTGGTAAACACATGTACAACAATGGGGGGCTTAAGAAACTAGATGGAAATATTGTAAGTGACTGTGGAGGGTTGCCAACTGTGGGGTTAGGGAGTACAAAAGATGGAAGCACTCAGACATTGCCCTGCCACAGTAGCACCACTGAGATTGAACACAATAGAGAGGCTTTGTTGTCAGTGGGGAAAGTGCACACAGAACAGGACATGTAGGACAGTGCACAGATTTGGTGCATTCAGGGACGTGCACACGGGACGTGCACACAGGACGGTACACATGCGACAGTGCACAGAGGTGGTGCATTCAGGGCCGTGCACGCAGGGCAGTGCACACAGGAAGGACGGTCCTTAGATGGCGCGCTGGAATCCTTCACCGAGGAATGAACTTACTGAGCTCGGCGGCTCGTGCTTTAGAAAGCAGCACACGCCACTCGGTGGAATGTCTGCCGGGTTGTTAGTAATAACAAGGGGATGGGGGGTGAAGCGAGCAGCTGTTGTGTAGGAGTGACGCGGGACTGATAGTGGCTCTTCTGTCACAAACACTCTACTGCTACTGAGAATTGTAAGAAACTACAGACTGCATGGAAATTACAGGGACAAAAAGCAATTTAACGTGAAGATGCGTGCGTTTCACACATCTTAAAGTGAATTTTGTGTAGCATTTAATGAGTGATGCTGTGTGTGTAGCATTCATGAGCTAATAAGCACTGATAAGGAATGCCACAAAACAAATAGGGAGGTAAGCGCTGGCGAAGCGTCGCGCTTCAAGAGCCTGTTGGGGGTCGGGGGGCCAGTGAGTGTGAGGGATGCAATGATGCGAGGCAGGCGGCTCGGGGAGCAAATGGCAAGTGCGTGCACATGCACTCGGCGCAATACGCCTGGTTAAGCTTTCCTGGTTTAAACTCTATAATCTCGACATCTGCAATGCCCAGAGGCATTGGCAGAGGTCGAGACCTAAAAACAATCCTAGTAAAAAACTGTTTCTCCTGTAAATATTCGTGCACATGCACTCGGCGCAATACGCCTGGTTAAGCTTTCCTGGTTTAAACTCTATAATCTCGACATCTGCAATGCCAGAGGCATTGGCAGAGGTCGAGACCTAAAAACAATCCTAGTAAAAAACTGTTTCTCCTGTAAATATTCGTGCACATGCACTCAGCGCAATACGCCTGGTTAAGCTTTCCTTGTTTAAACTCTATAATCTCGACATCTGCAATGCCAGAGGCATTGGCAGAGGTCGAGACCTAAAAACAATCCTAGTAAAAAACTGTTTCTCCGGTAAATATTCCATTGCCAGAGTAACTTTTATTCATAATTATAAATAAATTCCTATCACACTATCATGCCAGTTAAGCACAGTCCGAAGTATGTATTGCAAATAAACTGTAAATGCAATCAGCAGTGTGTGTTTATTTCCAAAAATCGTTTTATATAAAAATTCAAATGGTTGGGCATGTGTTGTTCTAAAATATAAGGAAAATGCTACTTACCAGTATGTGTTAGACCTGGCACCTTGGCGTGAGTCTCCCTTCCACTTTTTGCTGATGTACCTCATGTGTTTTGCTGGTGTTAGCTGCTCAGGGCACTGTGCCACTGCCAATCAGTGCCACAGTGCAAGTGCTCCCTATGAAAAGTGTATACATTGATTGGTGTCCATGATTGACTTAATTATTTACTGTCAGACCCCAGTAAAGTGCACCAGGAGTGCCAGGGCTTGTAAATACAAATGCTGCTGGTGGGCTTGCAGCACTGGTGGTGCCACCCACAGAAGCGGCCTAGTAAAATGTGTCTAAGGTCTGACATTGCAGAACCAGCGTGCAGTCTGGTACGGTCATGCTGACTGCGCAAGTGCACCTACTTGCCAGTCCCTAAACCCTCCATTTACTTCATGTGAGTCACCCCTAAGGTAGGCCCAAGGGCAGGGTGCATTGTAAGCATAAGGTAGGACAAGCCCCGATGTGTGTGGCATGTCCTAAAAGTGAATTGCAGCCATTTTCGTTTTTCACTATTGTAAGGCTACCTGCTCTCATAGGCCAGAATGGGCTGCTGGAATTATTACACTCTTATAATCCCAGCAGGCTCAGGGAACATGGTAGAAAGTCAAGTTTAGTATGCCAGAACTCAGAACAACAAAAGTTACTTACCTGTAAACTGTGGTTCTCCAGTATTGGTGTCTTTCATAGATTCACATGCTTGAATATTCCCCGTCGTTGAAGTGGGAGTCCCACGGTACATAAAATAGCAGTAATATATGCATGTATATATGAGAAATATCAAATAAAAATATACATACATAAAATGCAATAGAAATGCAAATTTTAAAAAGTACCATAGAACAGAATAGGCCCATTGAAAAGCCTAAGGGAGAATTCACTTTAGTAACATATTAGAGTCATTATGTGTTGGTCCACATTCCAGCCAATCAGGCTGTAGCCTCCTCTAGAACCTTCTCCTCAGAAGCCCAAGTCCTCAGATTTTCGTAGCACAAAGTAAGTATAAGAGTGAGGAGAAGAGAGCCTCTGAGGGGAGGATGGGAGGGTCGCATGTGAATCTATGAAAGACACCAATACTGGAGAACCACAGTTTACAGGTAAGTAACTTTTGTTCTTCTCCAGTATTAGGGGTGTCTTTCATAGATTCACATGCTTGAATAAGAGTAGAAAGCAGTAAATCATCACATAAGTCATAAAGGAGGTACACAATAAAATCTTGGCAAACATCACTAAATAAGTAATAAATACCAAAAACCTTTATGACTGGAGGCGGGTAGCAACAGAGGCTCACCTTCATCGGAAGAGATTCCGCAGCACCGCTTGACCCACTGCTGCATCCGCGGCATCTGTTGATTGCAGGCAGTAGTGCTTCGTAAAAGTATGGCTGCTAGACCAAGTAGCAGCTCTGCAGATGTGTCTCAGAGGTACCCCCGCAAAGAGGGCAGCAGAAGTCGACACAGCTCTTGTGGATTGAGCTCGAGCTGGAGCAGGAAGGGGCTTGCCAGCCCATTGATGACAGTAGGATATGGCAGACGATATCCATCTGGTGATAGTCTGTTTGGTAACAGCTTGTCCTTTGCACACCGGGCCATATGCCACAAATAATTGATTTGTCTTTCTAAATGCCGCTGTGCGTTGAATGTAAAACTTGAGGCAGCGCTTTACATCCAGAGTGTGCAAAGAGCAATCCGCTGCAGATTGTGGTGCTGGAAAGAAAGTTTTAAGATTAATTGGTTCATTGAGATGGAAATCACTGGGAACCTTTGGAATGAAACTGGGATTTGTCCTCAACCTAACATCCTCGTTGGAGAACTGTAGAAACGGTGGCTGTATAGTAAATGCCTGGATGTCGCTGACACGCCTGGACGAAGTCAGAGCAAGCAAAAGAGCCACTTTCCAAGAGGAATATCAGATTTGTCGAATGGATGGGCTCGAATGGAGGCAAAAGCAGTTGGGACAAAACCAAGTTCAATCGCCAAGTAGGTGGGGGCCGACGGATCGGTGGGAACATCCGAAAAAGGCCCTTGAAGAATTGCCTAATTATTCTGGAGGAGTACAAAGATGTTACGCCATCATGGCGAAAATGGGAAATTGCAGCCAGAAACACCTTTAGAGTCGAGTGTGATAGTCCAGATCTTGCTAATGACAGGAAGAACGGCAAGATCTGCTCAGGCTGAGCACACATTGGATCCAAGGACTTAGTGGAGCACCAAGCACAGAAACGTTTCCACTTTAACTGGTAAGTTTTGATTGTAGATGGAGCGCGAGCACTTGCTAGAACCACCCTACAATCCTCGTCGATATTTATGCGTGCAAATTCATTGTACTCAGGTTCCATGCATGAAGTTGGAGATATGCTGGATCCGGATGGCAGATCTGACCTTGCTGCATCGTTAGTAGATGAGGCAGAGGATGCAAAGGTATCGGATTTGTCAAAGAGAACAGAAGATCCGAAAACCAAGGACGTCTCGGCCACTTGGGTGCAATCAGGATTATTTGGCACGGTTGGAACCTCATTCTGTGCAATTGACGAGGAATGAGCGGAAGTGGGGGAAATGCATAGATGAAGTTGTTCGACCAATCTATTGAAAAGGCATTCCCGCTCGACTCCGTGTGGATGCAGACTCGCAAATCGTTGACACTTCTTGTTGAGAGCAGTTGCAAAGAGATCCAACTGCGGTTGGCCCCATTGATGGAAGATGAAATCCAAAGTTGGCTGATTGATTTCCCATTCGTGGTTGTCTGAGAGGGCTCTGCTGAGCGAGTCCGGCAGAACATTGGCCACACCTGGCACATGAACAGCTGTGAGATGTATGTTGCGCTGGATAGCCCAATCCCATATTTCCTGTGCCAGTTGTGACAGCACGAGAGACCTTGTGCCGCCCTGTTTGTTGAGGTAGTGCATGCTGGTGGTGTTGTCTGTTCTCACCAGCAATGTTTGTCCCTGCACTAGCCTCTGAAAGGACTTCAAGGCCAAGAAAATCGCCAGGAGTTCAAAGCGGTTTATGTGCCAAGTGCGCTGAGACACCGTCCATTTTCCCTTTACGAACATCCCATCGAGATGTGCCCCCCAACCTTCTAGGAATGCATCTGTTGTCCGTATAAGTGTTGGTGGTTCGTCTCTGAATGAACGGCCTGTCTCTATGTTTGGAGGATGAGCCCACCACTCCAAAGCTTTTTGAATGCGGGGCGTTAGATGGATCTTGTCTTCAAACGACCCCGATACCTGCTTCCACTGCTTGTCTAGTTCCTCCTGTAGGACTCATGTGCAATCTGCAGTTGGGAATTAGCTGAAGGCACGAAGAAGCCATGCCGAGGAATGATTTGTACATCCGGACAGAAACGTACTGTCTTGACTGTAGGAACTGTACTTTCTTTATCATTCGATCTGGTCTCTCCTGAGAAACGAATACTTGCCCCAGCCGAGAATCTAGCGAGGCTCCTAGAAAATCTCGCTGCTGAGATGGTAGAAAGTGCGACTTTTGGAGATTGATGGACAAGCCCAACGTTTCGAAGAGGGAGGTACAGACTTGAATGTGCTGTTTCGTTAACTGAAAAGTCTTGGCCTTTATTAGACAATCGTCCAGATACGGATAAAACTGGACGCCCTGGAGACGCAGGTAGGCAGCAACCGGGTCTAGAACCTTGGTAAATACCCTCGGTGCTGAACGAAGGCCGAATGGTAATACTTTGAATTGGTAATGAAACTGGCCGACTGTAAAGCGGAGATATTTCCTGTGCCTGGGATGAATAGGTATATGGAAATATGCATCCTGAAGGTCTATCGTTGAAAAGAACTCTCCTGGAATGAGGAAATTCAAGATTTGAAGCAGGCTTAGCATCTGAAAAGTCTGATGTGATGAACTTGTTTAGAGCCCTCAAATCTAAGATGGGACGCCACTCTCCTGATTTTTTCTTTACTAGAAAGAAACGGGAATAAAATCCCCTGCTGCGCTGATTTTGCAGTACCACTTCTATGGCTCCTTTCTTGATCATTAGCTTCACCTGAGCCAAGAGTTCCTTTAGATGGGGAGAGGGTGGACCCGAAGGTGGTCGAGTGGGGGGGAATTTCGTGAATTCCAGGGTATGTCCTTTTGAGATAACGTCCAAGACCCATTGGTCAGTGGTAATGTTGGACCAATTGTAGAAGAACTTTGAGATCCGACCTCCAAGATGTACAGTCGCCGGAGGATAAAGCTTAGATTGGTCACTGTTTTTTGTTGTTTTTCGCACCACCTCTGTAATTGAACTTACGCTGGTATGGTCTGGAGGTGGATTGACTACTCTGGGACTGATAAGAGTTCCTCTGTCTATTATCATTGAAGTGATATGATCGATTTTGGCCTGTTCCACGAAAAGTAGAGGTTCCTCCTCCTCTACCACGTGCCCCACGAAATGGCCGTTTTCGATACTGTAATGTTGCTAAGGACTTTACAGTGTCCGTGTCCTTCTGTATCAGCTCCAATGCCTCATCGACATGCTTGCCGAATAAAGATTCACCGTCGTAGGGTAAATCCAAAACCCTGGATTAAACCTCTGGGCGGAAAGAGGTCGATTTTAGCCAGCCTTGACGGCGCAAGACTGCAGCACCCGCCAGCTGCCGAAAACCAGTGGATGAAATGTCGACGGCACAATCGATTATTTCGGCCGAAATTCTCTCTCCTTCTTGAATTATGGCCTGCGCTTCATCTCGGATGGAATCGGGCATCTGAGGGATCAGAGCAGCGATCTCAGACCACATTTGGCGGTCGTAGCGACCTAGAATAGCCAAGGTGTTGGATGCTCTCACAGTTGTCGCTGCCATTGTCGTAAATTTCTTACCAATGGAGTCCAACTTACGGCCATCCTGATCAGGCGGAGATGTCAAAGGTATGGCAGGATTTCGAGATCTTTTTTGTGCCGCCTGAGAGATGACAGAATCCGGTTTAGGTTGAGAAACCAAACAGGCCGGAGAAGTAGGTGGCGCTTTATATTTTTTGTCCAATCTGGGCAAAACAGCTGGTATGGAATTAGGACGTTCCATCAACCTCAGACCTTCTTCCCATATGTGGTCGATTATAGGAATGTTATGTGATTGCTTCTGAGGCAAGTCTTTAAAATCGTACAAGAAACAAATCAGTTTGTTGCGCCTCAATTGTTAGATGGAACCTCTTCGCAGCACGAACAATGAGGTTATGAAAACTCACGATATCTACTGGCGGTGAGGCTCTTGGTGATGCAGGTGGAGTAGAAGGTGTCTGTGCCCTATAATTGTCCCAATCTTTCATCATTATCGGTGTCGTTATCGATCCTCATTATCGGTATCAGGACGAGTACCAGATGGAGACGTAGGTGCTGCTGGAGACTGAGGTCGAGGCGCTGGAGACTGAGGTCGAGGCGCTGGAGACTGAGGTCGAGGCGCTGGAGACTGAGGTCGAGGCGCTGGAGACTGAGACCGGGGCACTTGAGGTGCTGGAGTAGTAGGCAAGGAAAGTGGAAACCTACGATTGTAGTCATCCAGCATGTGCTGCAGGTTTTGCACCAAAGACAAAGGAATTTGTGAAACCTGCTCATAACTAGTTGGTTCTGCCTCATCAAGTGGAAAAAGTTCATTCCCATCTTCGACGTCATTATGTTCGTCCTCATCCTCGTCACTATCATCCTGACACTTTATGTTTAATTCAGAAGGACTGGAAGCTGGGCCATAAGTTTGATCCATTTCAGAGTCATTTCCTGATTCCTCTCCTCCAGATTGAAATAGTTTTTCCGGAAGCTGTGAACCACTCCTTACTGGACTTAACTGGATGAGTGGTATAGTCTTGAGAGACGAGGCAGTAACCACTTTGAAGGTGGTAGCAGTGGTTAGGGGTTGATGCGACGTCAACAAGCCTGTTGACGAGAATTCCACAGTCTTTGCACCACCCAGTGACCCTTGCGCCGTTGTGGAAGAAACCGGCGTATGAATTGGCAATTTAGTCTTTGTCAACGATGATTTTTTGGTCGTCGACGAGGATGCAGCTTTAACCGTCGACGAAGATGCTTTCGTCGACGAGGATGTAGCCGTCGACGAAGGTGGAACCGTCGACGGAGCAGTCGTCGACGGAGTGGCTACCGTCGATGGAGTGGTCGTCGTCGACGATGCAGTCGTCGACGATGAAGATCTCGTCGTCGTAGTTGACGTCGACGATGATGATGCCTTGCTTTTCGTAGACGGAGGACCCGTCGACGAGAGGCGCGTCGACTATGATTTCTTCGTCGACGGTTTGATCGTCGACGAGATCTTAATGGTAGACGAGATGGGTCTCACCTCATGACTGCTAGTCGACGAGATGGTCGTCATCGTTGCAGAGCTGGTTGACAGGGAACAAGTGGTCGTCGACGTAGAAACAGCCATGACTGACTTCGTCGACGCTGAAGACGTCGACGGGCCCGTCGACGAGCAAGTGCCCGATTTAGAAGAGGAAGGCACAGCTTTGGGTCTAGACGCCAGAGAGCCAGGTCCCGTAGGCGCGCCCTGAAGCAAATCCTGTGGGGAGACATCCTTGAAGGAACCCAGCATTCTACTCTTCTTAAGAAAAGGAGAGGGAACCTCAGTCTCAGACCCACGCTTCTGAGAGGATTTAGAAAATCCAGATGACAGACTCTCAGCATCAGAAACCACACTTTCAGTAGATCTCAACTTCTGTAGCCACAGAAGGAGACGGGCCTCTCTATCCCTCAAAGTTTTAGGGGGGAAAGTGCGACAGAACTTGCAGGTAGAGGCATTATGATCCGGGTAAAGACAGTAAATACACTTACTGTTTGGGTCCTCATGAAAAAGGCGCAATTTACCATAAGATGGGCAAGCCTTGAAAAGGGTTTTCTTTGTAGAAGACATCTCTGAAGAGAAAAACAGCTAGAACTGGTGAAAAACTGAGCAGAGCTCAGGGAGACTCCCTTCACACGACGTGCGGTAGAAAATCTGAGGACTTGGGCTTCTGAGGAGAAGGTTCTAGAGGAGGCTACAGCCTGATTGGCTGGAATGTGGACCAACACATAATGACTCTAATATGTTACTAAAGTGAATTCTCCCTTAGGCTTTTCAATGGGCCTATTCTGGTCTATGGTACTTTTTAAAATTTACATTTCTATTGCATTTTATGTATGTATATTTTTATTTATGATATTTCTCATATATACATGCATATATTACTGCTATTTTATGTACCGTGGGACTCCCACTTCGACGACGGGGAATATTCAAGCATGTGAATCTATGAAAGACACCCCTAATACTGGAGAATAATAAAATACTTCTTTTAGTAAAGTTTATTTTAATATCCTGTGTTTGCAAATACTACTTTTAGAAAGTTAGTATTTGCTTGCCTAACCATTTCAGCCCGCCTCTGCTAGGATGTGTATCTGCTGTCTGGTTTCTGTGGGTGACAGGGCTGGGGATGACAGGTGGTGAATAGAGAAATTACACCAGGATGGGTGGGTGGGGGGTGGGGGGGCCTTGACTCTGAATAGGGCTGTGCTCTGCCGTCTCAATGCTGGCTCCGCCCCCTGGAGAGCGACTGATGACTCTGCCGTGCACCTTGTGAAGAGAGGGGAAGACTGTCAACAGAGTGCTCCTGGACTGTATTTGTCACCACAATGCTGGCTCCACCTCCTGCAGAGCGTCTGATGTCCCTGCCCTGGAGAAGCCAGAGTCTGCAAAACAAAGTGCTCAGGGACTGGACTGGATTAGGCAAAGGCCCCTCTGGCCTGAAAGAACAAAAGAAACTGTGTATAAAAAAGAGGAGCCTGCTCCCAAGAAATCAGATCCTGTTTACGCCAAGAAGAAACTCTGCCCGAAGAGAAGGACCTGGGAAAGCTGCATGGAGGACTACTGTCTCTAGCCTAAGAGACTGGCCTGTGATGGGTGCCTTGCTGCAAGAAGGAGAGAGGAAAAAGACTGAGAGACTTCAATTCAACTTATACATTTTTGTGAACAATCTCCAAGGGCTTGCGTGTGAGCCTGCCCACTGAACTGCGCCCCAGGAACATTGGGCGCTACCCCATAAAGGAGAAGCTGCTGCTAGTGTCACCTGTCCCTGCAGTGCTGCCCACCGAAAGTTGAGTGGGCTGTGCCCAGTCATTGCGCACTTTGAAGAGCCTGTGCAACCCCCTGTCCTGCCAAGCAAAGTGACTTCTGGCCGCAGCTCGCAAATTAAAGGTCAACACCGCCTGATCAGAACGCCCCGACTGTGCCCGTTCGAGCCGTAGCTCGCAAAGCAAAGGACCCGTCCGGTCCGAGCACCGTGACCCTGTTGCCCCCGAGACGTAGCTCGCATCGTAAAGACTGGACTCCTGCCCGTGTTCGCTTTCCCCTGTGTGGCATCCTTTTCGCAGCGCCCCGCCGATGTGAGTGACCAGCTGCGGCACGTAGTGCGGTTGGTGTACGTCCCGTACCTGGGGACCGCCCCGCACCTTGGTTCCCCGTCCGCTGCTTCCCCCTCCAGGGTCGAGGCGTACTCTGTATTGAGAGCCTGCCCCCACAACTCATCGCCAACCCAAAGTGCACTGTGACTGCCCCACCTTGAGCCGTAGCTCGCATCGCACCTGGGAAGCATCGCGACGTGGGACGACTGCTCTCCACACCGTCCGCCTCGGAAAAACAAGACTAAAGGTACTGTGCCCCGTGTCGTCCTGTACGTGGCGCCCCGGACTGAAGTGTCCGCGAGACGCACATCCTCTCCGAAGCCTTTGTTCGCCCCCGCGGTACGAGTCGCACAGGAGTGCTACGACTCGCACCCCTTGTTTACATCAAACGCACCGTACACATTCTAACGTGAGGTTTAGCAAGGCCCTTCCCTTTTAAGCCGTACGGAGCGTACAGGAGCGCTACGAAGCGCACAAGCCTTGACGAACAGCGTAACAAAGATCTAAACGTTGCCTTAAGTACTGTGACGCCATTTTTAGAGTTAAACAAACCTTACAAAGACCTGAACCTTGCATTTAAGTATTGTGGCATCATCTTAAGAGTTACTGGAACCGTAATAAGTCATTCAAGTCTGTATCTAAAGCCTGCTTGGGAGTTTTAATATAAAGAGTATATTTTTTTACATATAAACAGCCTTGTGTCTGTGTGGTGGGTTGATAAATTACTGGGTGTGTTATTACAAGAGCTTAACCATATATGCTCTGGGGATTAGCCTTGCCTGCTCGCGCCACGCCGCCTAGAGGGTGAGATGGGGTTATTTCTAGGAGTAGTCCTTTGCCCTGACTAGAGGAGATGATCCCTGTTTGACATAAGTGTATACCTGCGCCAACCAGAGACCCCCAATTGTAACAGTATGCATCTGTTCTTGGCATGTAGAGCTGCAGAGTTGTATACTTAGCATTAGATCGCCACCTGGTGTTGGGCACGGATGATTGCATGTTGTCGTCTTGGAAGAAGTCTTTGTAGTCACGAGATAGGTGAATCCTCCCTTGGACGATAGTGCGCATGGGCATCGGCTCCATCCTTAGATTGCTTTTCGCCATGATGGGAAATGATGGAGCTAGTAGAAGTAAAGAAAAGGGTGTCCATGCGTGTGCATCTAAGTAAGATAAAACTGGAACGATACAGGTCCCGGGGAGGCGGGAGCGTGTGTACAACTCTGCAGCTCTACATGCCAAGAACAGATGCATACTGGTAAGTAGCGTTTTCCGTTGAGGCATATGAGCTGCATATTGTACACTTCGCATCGATTATGCAGAAGTGTCTCCCCTAGCGGTGGTCACCTGCATGCGTTGCAGTAGTTTGAAAGAGAGTTTTGAGGACAGCTTGGCCTACTGTAGCTTGCTGCTTGGCCTGCACATCAACACAGTAGTGTTTAGTGAAGGTGTGTGTTGTAGACCATGTTGCCGCTTTGCATATGTCCTCTAGGAGTATGTTTCCTAAGAAAGCCATAGAGGCTCCTAGTTTGCGTGTGGATTGCGCTCTAGGAGGAACTGTTAATGTAAGTTTTGCTTTTTGATAGCATATTTGTATACATTTTACAATCCACCTTGCAATTCCACCTTTAGAGATGGGGTTGCCTTTATGAGGTGGAGATAAAGACACAAACAGTTGTTTTGTTTTTCGAAAAGACTTACTTCTATCTATATAGTAGAGAAGAGCTCTTTTAAACATCTAGTGTGTGTAAAGCCCTTTCTGCTACAGAGTCTGGTACAGGTAACGCTACAGATTGGTTTAAATGAAAAGGAGTAATTACTTTTGGAAGAAATTTTGGATTAGTTCTTAGAACCACTTTATTACGATGTAGTTGTAAAAATGGTTCTTGTATTGTGAAAGCTTGTATCTCACTTACTCTTCTAAGACAAGTAATAGCAATATAATAGCAATAAGGAAAGCTGTTTTCCACGTGAGGAATTGCAGTTCACATTTATGTAAAGGCTCGAAAGGGGGTCCCATGAGTCTTGTAAGAACAACGTTTAGGTTCCACACCGTAGAAGGTGGCAACCTGGGTGGGGTGATTCTTTTTAATCCTTCCATCAATGCTTTAATTGCAGGTACTCAAGAGACAGATGTCTGTTTTTTAAATATGCTGCATTTGCTGCAAGGTGCAGGCGTATGGATGAATATGCCAAGTTACACCTTTGTAAATGTAAAAGGTAGCAAATTATATTCTGGATAGAAGCATCGTGAGCATCAATTTGGTTATTGTTGCAGTAGATGGCAAATATCTTCCATTTAGCAGCATAGCACGCTCTGGTAGTAGGTCTCCTAGCTTCTTTAATGATGGTCATACAGTCTGGTGGTAGGTTAAGATAACGAAACTCTTTAAGACTTCAGGAGCCAGAACGCCAAACTTAGTTGATTTGGGTCTGGATATCGGATGTCTCCATGGTTCTGCTTTAGCAGGGATGGAGTCAGTCGTAACTTTTGGTGTAGAACTAGAGAGAGTTCTATCAGTGTGGTGTACCACGGTTGGCGTGCCCATGTGGGAGCTACCAGGATTAATTTGAGAGACTGTTGTCTGAGCTTGCCTACTACTAATGGTATTAGTGGTAGAGGTGGAAAAGCGTACGCAAATCTGCCTGACCAGTTCATCCATATCGCATTGCCCTTGGACAGCGGGTGCGGAAACCTGGCGGCGAAGGTTGGGCATTTTGGTGTGTGGCGAACAGATCTATGTCTGGATGACCCCACTTGTGGAAGAATGGTTGACCTTGCAGATGTACCCATTCGTGAATTTGTTGTGTCTGCAGACTCAACAGATCTGCTATCTGATTGTGAACTCCTGGAAGGTGCTCTACCAACAGATATATGTTTTGTGGAATGGCCCATCTCCAAATGTTCTGTGCGAGCTGGGGCAGTTGTAGAGAGTGTGTCCTCATGGCTGTCATGTTTTCCGCCCCGATTAAGACAGCTTTGGTTTGTACTTGTACTTGAAATGTTTTGAGTGCTAAGAATATTGCTAGCAGCTCTAGATGGTTGATATGGAACAATTTTTGTTGACTGTTCCATTGTCCTTGAGTTGTATGATGTAGGAGATGGGCACTAGTTGTGGAACAGGCTCGAGGAACGGCCGCTCTTTTGTCAAGTTTTTGGTGTTCCACCACTCCAGAGAGCAATGTGTGCGGCTGTCTACCAACACCAGGTCTGTTAGTTGACCTTGAGCCTGGTTCCACTGTTGTACTAGACATTCCTGTAACGGACGCATTTGCAGTCTTGCACATGGTACTATGAAGATGCAAGATGCCATCATTCCTATTAGTCTCATGAACACTCTGGCTTGCAGAGATTGCTGGTGTTGAAAGGCTGTGACTAAGGCTTGAATGCTCTGTATCCTTGCTGGACTGGGATACGCTAGAGTAGTAGACGTGTTTATTGTAGCCCCTAGATACTGATGTATATGAGAGGGTTGCAGGTGCGACTTGGTGTAGTTTATTGTGAACCCTAAGTCGTGCAACTTTTGAATAGTCTGATGTGTGTGTTGGACACACTGATTGAATGACTTGGCTTTTATGAGCCAATCGTCTAGATAAGGGAAGACATGCATTTGTTGTCTCCTGAGATGTGCTACTACTACTGCTAGGCACTATGTGAATACTCATGGTGCCGTTGTCACTCCGAATGGAAGGAATTTGAACTGATAGTGTTGTCCTTCCAGTACAAACCTTATATATTTTCTGTGAGCAGGGTGTATAGGAATGTGGAAGTAGGCGTCCTTTAGGTCTAGTGTTGTAAGGAAATTGCCTTGTTGCAGCAGTGGGAACACTTGTTGTAAAGTGATCATATGAAAACGATCTGATTGTATATAATGATAAAGGGGCCAGAGGTCGAGAATTGGTCTTAGTGTCCCGTTCTTCTTGGGAATTAGAAAATACAGCGAGTAAATCCCTGTTCCTTGTTCTTGTAAAGGAACTATTTGCATTGCGTCTTTTTGTAGAAATGACAGAACTTCTTGTTTGAGCAAGGTGTTCTGTAGACATTGGACGCTGCCTGGGTGGTATGTGTGGAGGAGTTGCTGTAAGTTCTAGGCAGTAGCCATACTGGATAATATGTCTTACCCACTTGTCTGTTGTTATGGAGTTCCAGACAGGCAGGAATTGTGTTATTCTGCCCCCCACAGCGGTGGAATGCTGTTGGGGGAGCAGAGGAAGTCACTGTTTTGTAGTGGAAGAGGTTTGATTGTTGTTGTTACCCCGACCTCTTCCCTTGTTGTTATTTCCTCTATATCCTCCTCTAAAATATCCCTTGTTAGAGGATGTTTGTGTGCTAGATTTGAAGGATGGAGTATTGTCTGCCCCAGTTTGTTTGGAGCCTCCTCTGTAGAAGGAGCGACGAAAAGAACTTTTAGCTTGTGTGGACTGTAAAGCCCCCATAGATTTGGCAGTGTCTGTATCCTTCTTCATCTTTTCAAATGCTGTGTCTACTTCTGGTCCAAACAGTTGGTTTTGATTAAATGGTGGATTGAAAATGGTAGTTTGCACTTCCTGTTTAAACCCTGAAATGCGTACCCACGCATGTCTCCTAAGTAGGACACTAGTATGTACAGCTCTAGATGCAGGGCCTGCTACATCTAGTGCGCACTTGATTGAGGCATTAGAAATTAGCTGCCTTCTTGTATAAGGTCGTTTGCCTGTGCCTTATATCGATCAGGTAGATGGTCTAGTAGTTTCTCAAAACTGATCATAATGCGCCCTATCATATCGTGAGAGGAGGGCTTGTGTATTAGCTATACGCCATATGTTGGTAGCTTGCGGAGCTATTCTTTTGCCTGAAGCATCTATTACCTTGGATTCTTTGTCAGGTGGGGGTGCCTCACCTGAAGTTTACGAGTTTGCCCTTTTCCTAGCATTTGACACAACTAGTGAATCTAATGGTAGTTGTCCTTTAATGTAGGCTGAATCTGCAGGTGCAGGCGTATATTGTTTCTCAATTCTAGGGTTTAGGATCCTAGTACGTACAGGGTCTTTAAATCTCTGGAGCATGTTTGATGACCCCTTTAATCATGGGAAGAATTTGAACAGACCTTTGCGATTGTTCAAATGTGTCTAAGTGAAAGTCTTCCTCTGCCTCATCAGAATGCATAGTGACCCCATGGTAAATGGCAGCTCTGTTCAACAGGTGACCAAATCCAATGTTATCTTCTGGGGGAGAAGGTTTTGATGGGTATGACTGTGGGTCAGGAATATCAGGCACATCCTGTGGGTTTGGGTACTCCCAGCCTGTATCATCTACAGGGTATGGGAAAGGCTCATCTGGGTCTATCACTCTACCTAAACTATACTCATCATCATTTTGAGGTGAGTGCGAGGATAAAAGAGGAGAATGTGAAGGAGATACCAGTGGTGAGTTGTTAAGAGGAACAGGCATGAAGGAGAAGGAAGTACAGGAGAAGAAGGGTGCATGGGAGATGTGGCGGAGTCCTTCTTGGCAAGAACTACAGGTGTGGATGTTGCATCTGCCTTCCTCTTGTGTGGTATAGTGGATACATGACCTGTCTTTGGGTCAATGTATGTCTGCTTTTGCAGAGGATCTGGTTGGAAAAGGTCTTCTCCTTGTGTATCATTTGTCAGCGCCGATTTTTTTGGTTCCGGACGAGGTTGCAGTCTGTCTTTAGCCTTAGGAGGTTTTACAATGTCCTTTGGCGTAGTTTGACACCGAAGGTGTTGTTTTCGGTGTCGTAGGCTGTTTCGAGGGCTTGGGCGCATCGGAATCAGGCCTGGTTGGTTTCGGTACCGAAGACGATGGCTTGGGAGTGGAAGCTGGTCTTGTCAGCTTCGAGGCGTCGGACGCTGGCTTCCTACCTTTTTCTTTAGAAGTCGACGGTTTTGGAGTTGAGACTTCTTTCAGTTTCGGTGCTGAGGGAGCTTGTGTGATCGGCACGTGCGGCTTGCTCCATACCGAGCCACTGGAAGGCTTAGTTATTTTCTTCGGAGCCGGGCTCGATGGCGGGGATGTCGAAGTGGTTTTTCGGTCGCGACTGGGCCCCGGAGGCGGAGTGTTGACCTTTGCCTTCGATCTGTGTGTGGTGCAGGGGCAGTAGTACTCGCACGCTGAGCCGATGGTATGGAGTTATCTGCCTCTGATACGATCTGGAGATCATCTGAACCTTCTTCAGGAACGAGCAGAACATCCTCGTCTAAGATATCCACCGGTTCCGGAGCTGATCTCTGCATGTAGTATCGATGGGCCCTCCGATCTCGAATGGTTTTCTTGGATCGAAAGGACGCGCAGGCTGTACAGCTGGATTTTTCGTGTTCAGGCGATATGCACAGGTTGCAGACCTCGTGGTGGTCACTGTGTGGAAACTTTGCTCCTCACCCGGGGCATCTCTTGAATGGCGTCCTTTCCATGAAGTGTAGGCCTCACGGCGTGGATAGGCCCAACGGCCCGCGTCGACGACCAGAATCGAGCTGATTGAGTCAAAACAATGTTAGTCGATTTCGAAAGTAGTGTGGTAAGCGCTTCCAAGTGCTTGAAAAGTCTATTTCTAGCCGGAGCGGGAAACTTTCATCCGAACCCAGTGGCGGAAAAAAACAATCTAAGGATGGAGCTGATGCCCATGCGCACTATCGTCCAAGGGAGGAGTCACCTATCTCGTTACAACAAAGAATTATTCCAAGACGACAACAACATGCAATCATCCGAGCCCAACACCAGGTGGCAATCTAATGCTAAGTGTACAATCTGCAGCTCAAATGCCTCGAACATACATTTAGTCAATCCTGTCAGCTAAGCACTTTCACAAACACACATTTAAAATAAATCACAGTATCCAAATGGCCCTTTACCAAAAGGAGGAGATACCGTGATATTACATGTGAAAAGCTGGAAGGGCTGGCACAATGTCAGTGGCACAAGTTCTGCTTCATGTGGAGTAAAATGCCATAATTATACTAGCCTTTTTCAAATTTTGCACAAAGTATACAATATACTAAAATGCAAACAATGTACCATCTACTGACAGCATGTCAGCCCTTTGAGCCTTTCAGACACAACATAATATGTACTCCTTTGGATAAAACAAGCTTAAAATAGGTGTAAACATAAAATGTGGTGCTGTTTATTAAAAAGAAACCATATCACATTACTGTGCCTGAAAGGCTGTAAGGGGTGCGCATAGTTTAGAAAAGTTAACTCCATCAGTTGGATCATGGTTATAGAAACTGAAATTAAAGGCACAAGTGGCTTCCAGCTGTTACATCACAACAAGGGACCCGGAGACTGGGAATGACATCACTGAGGAAGTGGCAGTGAGCTGGGTGTCACATCACAACAAATGAGCCTGCAGGTTGGAAATGGCTGCCAGCTGACAGAGCAGCCAGGACGCAATTGGACGCAGCAGCAGATAAAGGGTGAAATCAAAGCCCTTGTGAAGGACACCGAAAACAAGGGTAGACTGATGCAGCATCGGTCTATATTAAGTTTAGAGGTCGCGACTTAGAAAAAGGTCTACTGCAAAGTGTAAAGTGATGTTCTTGAAAGAGATGGGCTAAAAGGGAGGGGGGTAATGCAAGGAGCACAGCTGTACCAGTTTGTGATCACTTTCGCAGCCACTTTGATGTTCTCAGTGGCCGCGCGGCTCACTGAGAACATCAAAGTGGCCGCAAAAGTGATCAAACAGGCTAACAAATAATGCGCCCGCCCGGCACACATGTACTGTACCCAATCCACCTGTTTGGGAGCACTTTCAGAAGCCTCACTAAATATCTCGCAAAGCATCGCTTACGCAATAGCTAGGCGAGACCTAAAAATAAGGGTCCAGGAGAATTATATATGTATATAATTTCATGATATTTTTGTAATACAGCATATATATCTTCCAGAACCCCTTTTTTAATAGAGTATAGAGATGATGGTAAACTGGACAGTGTAGCCTCAGACTGCCATCCGAGTGAAAAACAGAGACCGTGCCTTTTAAGAGCCCAGAGACCACCAGAATGCCATCATGCCCATTGAGTGGGTTAAAGAGGGTGGTGGGGGTATTAGTCAATGCCTTGAGCCAGATTATCGTCATCCTTCAAAAGACAGATTTGGATTGGTTTGATTTTATTTTAGATGTTCAGTACTGGTATGAGTTCTTGCAACTAAAGACTATACTGCTTTTTGTGTTCTTTAAAAGACAACCGAGGGGTTTGAACCCTACAATGATGAAATCTACGATCTCTTGATCTGTACTGTGATCTGAAGAAATTAATCTGCTGCTGGAGTCCAACTGCTTTAATCTTTTACATTTCTTCGCCTGGGTGCCGGCCGAATAGATTTCCCAAAAAATAGCAGGTGCATAATTTTTGATCGCGCCCCTGGCTTTAGAGTGGTTGGACATAGCTGTAAGATCTTCTCATAGATATGCAGTGGAAATATCTAGTTGCTGCCAACTCAATTGAATTTACAGCAGCAGCAATTTTTTGGTTGTTTTTCTTGCAGCATGTCTGAATAATTTTGCTGGTGTTTTGGTAGGTCTTCGATGAAGGAATGTATTTCTTTTCATCTTTCTCATTGGAAATGTTCAAGAAGGAAGTAGTACTTTCATTTTCAAGATGAAAGACATCTTTTCTGCATACCTTTTCTTTCAACAGCGTCTATGCGCTTACTTTCACGATCTCGGGAGCTGATGCAGGTCTTCTCACAGAGGTTTAATGACAAAGTCTGGTTTCAGATTAGAGCTATAAAAAAAAAAATCAGGGTTCTGAGGGGGATTTACTTTTTTGAGGGGATTTACTTTTTTTTTTTAAATGGGCGTTGGTTTGCTGTTTTGACTGTGGCAGGTGTTAAAAATATTTTCTCCACTATTCCCAGTAGCCCAAGAACTAAGGGTAAAAGAGGTTTGGGCGTGGTTTTATTTGCAAGGTCTCAAGTATGACCTATTAAGTAGTCTGTGGAGAGTTCAGAAAGATATTCTATTTTCTAGCCTCTCTAATCAAGACCTTCTGAAAGGTTGCGATGTCGTCCCCAGGAGAGGATGAGGATAGATACGCAAATGGTGAAGTTGGAGTGTAGGATGTAAAGTCATTTGTTGTTGACAGAGTTATCGATCTTGAAGATCCCCCACCAATCACGGATAAACATGTTTTGAAAGGCTTACTGTGACTCAAGACTAGTTTTGATAGTAAAGTAGTTGTAGATTCTGACATTCATTTGTTTTAGGTTGTATATTAGAGGGTGGATGCATATAGGCTGAACAAGTGAGAGTCCAGGAAGGATCCCTGGGGTACTCCGCAGTTCAACTGAAAATTGGATGAGCTGAAGGGAGTCAACCCAACAGAGCAGTCTTTTAACCAGGTGTAAGAAACTGGCTCTATATATACACTGCACCAAAGTGAGGTACAGTGTGTATTGAGTCCAAGAGTCTCAAGAGGTTTGGCAGAGGCTAAAGTTAGATAGAACCTTACTCTCTTAAGTGGTAGCTTGGTCGAGCAGTAAGGCAGTATCAGAGGACAGTGCAAAGCATTTGATGTACACACAGTCAGCAAATGAATCCACACACTCAAGAACTGAACTCTAGGCCAATTGTTTTGTATAAAAAATATACTGTTTTATTTTTAGAACCAAGCAAGCTTGGTACAGGCAAGCATAAAAATACTTTTCAGTAGAAAATTACTTGCATAAACACAGTTCAAAATTGCAGTGTAACTTGTACTGGTTTTGGTTATAGTTTTAAGTAAGCAGTTTGCAATACATTGCAGGTATAGTGCATTCAATTGAATGGGCTGTTTAAGTAAAACGCAGTGAATTACTTTTCAGATTACTTTTGCTAACACAAGACTGGATCCTAGATTCAGCCCTAGGACATTTCCTGAAAACAGGCGAGTTAATGAGTTTTGGTTAAAGGTACAATTTTTAAAGAATATTATTGCATTTCAAAAGTTGACACAAACATTTTCACATAGAATCACCAATGTTACCCTATGGGAGGAAGGTAAGTTATGTTATTGATACTTTTTCTTACTCCGTGCTGGATCCTAGATTCAGTACAGGGACATTTCCAGAAAACAATTGAGAAAATGGGTTTTTGTTATTCGGCTGATTTTTAAGGAATATTTGTAGTTTTTAAAAGTCGACACTTAGAAACTTTTAGGGAGAAAAAGTGTCAATGTTATCCTATGAGGGAAAATTAGTTCTCGGTTTCGAGGTAAGTAATCTGTCTTTTGAATTAGGGTTCTGGGGTTAGACTCCGGGGTCTCCCAGGGTCAGTGATGCACTGTTGTTGCACCTTCAGCTGCACTTGGGCGGGCGCGTGCAGAGTGTTGAGGGCCAATGTTATCTTATGGAGGATAGGGGGGGGGGGGGGGGGGGGGGGGGGCGGCTCCGGTTGGTGGCTGCTGGCAAGCAGGCCACAGGGTTGTGGGAGCAAAGCTCCTAGGGTTAAGCTCAGGAAAAATTGGGGACCAAGTTAGCACAAAAGGGGCACCTTCAGCAGCATTAGGGCGGCCGGGAGCAGGGTGCGGTTTGGAGGTCGGGTGACCTATTTATTTCAATGGACAGTCTCCGGGATAAAGAAACACTGCAGGCTCGGAGACCAGCGTCTTCCAGGAGTGACCACCACTTAGAGAGGTAGGTTGGGATGTAGAGGGATGGTTCGGCACCGCTGGGTTGGGCACACAAGGCTGAGTGGCATCTGGTGCAGAGGAGCCTTTTGACATCTGATTTTCTTGCCCGCTCTGGTTGCAGTCGGGGGGTCCTCAGGATTGAGGCTGCAGGCGTCGTCTGGAGGCTTGAGGCAGGTCAGGGGGCACCCGATCTCGGGTCAGGATCGCCAGGGGGACCTCCTTGTTGTTTTTCCACTCGGGGCGGGCTCGGCGGGTGCAGAGTGGGCTGGATTCGCAGTTTCTGGCTGGCATCAGAAGCAGTCGTTCAAACACGTCCGGTGTTCACAGGAGAAACAGCTGGGAAAGTGAATGCAGGCAGGACCTCCGGGGTTTTTGAGGTTACTGGCCGCTGGACATGCCTGGGTTTCTCAGGAGCAGGATCAAGGGGGAGACAGGCCTCTAGGGCTGGGGAAAAGTCAGTGGGCATTGTCCTCTTGTTAGCTCTGAATGGCTTGTTGTCCTTTTCTTTTGATTGCTGTATCTAAGGAAGGAAGGTTAAGGGTTCCCGAAATTACTAAATGTAGGTGCGTTACAGGTAGGTAAAGGGCATGGACCAATTGATCCCTTCCCTGGGGTGGGTACAGCCCTTACTCTGCCACTATCCAGTGGGAGGGGGGCAGGCTTTCGAGAACCAGTTAAACGTTGGGCTAGAAACCAGGGAAAGCCTGCCGTGGTACAAGCGCGCCACTGCGAGCATATGTTATGAATTATCGTGGCTGTTAAGCCGTGATAATTCAAAACATATGGCCTCTGGTGCGCGTAACAGACACCAATAGGCCATACGCGACCACTATGGCCTATTGCGTGTTCTGTTTAAAAACAGCACGCACCCGAAGGCCAATGAAATTGGACCTTGAAATCAACACGCAATAGCTATGTGGAATCCAAGGTCCATTTTAAAAACGCCGGAATTAGGACTCTGGGCTGCACGAAACTGCTGCGCAGTGTACGCAGAGCCCGAGCCCTAAAAAACTGGTTAGTTATCTCTGAAAAAGGCCTCCAATAATAACAGGGAGGCTAAGTTGGACTTACCAGCAGTTAAATACGAGGCAAACAGGATGACATTTGTCAATACTTTTAGTACGATGTCATCAGGAATAAAAAAAAAGTGTTCGAAAGCACTGAAGAATATTGAACATAGGTAATGAGGGTATACCACCTCCCGTTTGCCTTCAAAAGGAGTACTAACCTTCAAGACCACCTAGTCCACACAAGACCAAGACCTAAACCATCTCCAGCAATAGGCACCCTTTGGATTTACCGGCAGTTCAGGGCCATTATCCTTGTGGCTTCTGCGCTGCTTGTCCCCAAACAGAAATCGCTAAAACTGTGAACATAGGAACAGATAGGCCATGGATACAGAAGACGTTTACTAATTCTAACAGCGAAAAGTTAATGTATACGATTACTTGTCCATGTGTTTTAAAATACATAAAGTGAAATTGAGAATCCTGGAGCACAAAAAGCAAGATGAGGTGCAGAAAACAAACAACAAGATTAACAAGTCATTTTCTAGAAATGAAACATGGTCCTGATGACTTTAGGTGGACTGTTCTGGAACAACTGATTCCTGGGCACATCACAGATGTGTCAAGATTTTTTGCTGATAAGAGAACAAAAATGGGTTTTTAGATTACAGAGTGATAAAAGTGGGCTGAATGATGCCATACCGTGGACCACATTGTGATCACGATCTGTTACTGAGTGGTCTGACAATACAATAAGCTGCCTTGGCTCACACTCTAATAATCTACTTAACATACTACACCTTGAATACACACTTTGTTAAATGCTGCCATCACATGCAGAGCATGAATATGAAGTGTGCATGTACGAATGTTTTTGGGAGATTGTTGTAATAAGTTGTCTACACATAGTATGTGTTATGGTTGTACACTTTGAACTAGATAGTGTACGCAAAGATTTGCATATACATCCCCTATGAGAGGCACTCCTGGATGTTCATAGAAATGATTCAAAAGTTCAGGTTGAAGGTAGATTTATTCAATACTTTTCATTCGTGAAGGTTAATTATTCAATGATATTGCCATCATATCACTGTTGCAGGTACACGATAAACTCCAATGCATTTCGGGCTGCACGCCCTTTGTCAAGGAGAGTTCATGGCTCAAGCCGTGACAGTCACAGCGGTAACGCAACGGTTCGAGTGTCACTCGAACCGTTGCGTTACCGCTGTGACTGTCGTGTACCTGCAACAGTGATATGATGGCAATATCATTGAATAATTAACCTTCACTAATGAAAAGTATTGAATAAATCTACCTTCAACCTGAACTTTTGAATCATTTCTATGAACATCCAGGAGTGCCTCTCATAGGGGATGTATATGCAAATCTTTGCGTACACTATCTAGTTCGATATTTCCTGGTGCTTGACGGAATCACCACCCTTGAGTGCACCCTTCCTGACTAACTACAATCTAAGCTCAAACAAACGCACTGTGCACCTCCCACCCTACTTTGTTATGGTTGTACACTTTGACATCCTTATTTTGTCTCCCATAGTTTGATATGCACTTACTCTATGAAGTTTCGAGTGGCAGATATACTGCAAGTAAGGTCATCAGGCGAATGCGGTTTTGAAACATTTCAATGATATTTATCGTTTCACTGGCCACATGGGTTTAATATAGAGTTAGTACGTAGACATACATTTATTAATATCTTTAAAGGTGCATATGACTAGCAAAGACGTTATCTTCTCGGACGATGCTGGCAGAGGGAATATACTGACATAGCAGCATGATTTTGGGTCCTACTACATTTCCCATGTTTCCCATGGGTATGGGCAACCACGTGATACATGTAACAGTTGCGCCATGTCCACACCTTGCACGCGACGTGCATGGATGGGTAGAGACACTGAAATATAGCGCCAAACCTACGCGATTACCTCCCAGACGGCTCTTGGCCAGAGGTACCGACGGAGAGGTAGACGGCCTTTAAAGAAGATAGGGTGTCTGTATTGGATTGGTTTGAGAGTCGCATTGCCTGGCAGTCATGGTAAATGCTGGCGGTGGATTTGCCACGTTCGGCATTTTTTTTTTAACTTTGTCAAGTGGCTAACTGTGCATATTTTACGGTGCACATACATAGTAAAGCCGAGTTTTTAGGTGCTCTAACTATCCTAATGTTTTCAATTATCCGAATGTTTTTATTTTGGGAAACAACCATCATGAAACGTTTATACAAGCAGACAATCTTGTAAGAACTAGAGGCGCAGACAGGAGCCCTTATCTAATTACAGTCTTTGGCGCGTCTAGCAAAATACAGTAAAACATCGCAATTCCATTGCTATTCATTAACAGGGGCTTTATAAATACAGCGCTACAGTCCCTGGTTTGTTAAGTGTATGTAGATGCTACATTCCGAAGGTATTTCTTATCCCTGGTGGTAGTATTGACAGTGTTGAAATGGTGCACTGACAGTAAGAAGTTTTACACATGGTATAAAGGCTGTATACCCATTGGGTCATCATATACATATGTGTTTCGGTTTTCTTACTTTTTATAGAGAGGTGCCTCCTATATCCTGAGCCGTGGCCAGGTGAGGCCAGGTCTTCTCTCAAAAGACACGTAAGCTGATATTGGACATAAAAGAGTTGTAAGTGGAGTGGGCACAATAGGATTCATTGGCCACAGAGATAAAAATTGGAGCTTTAACGTTATAACTGGATCTTTCGGTTTTACATTACATACGTAAATACATTTTTGGGTTTCAGAAGGAATATGCTACTTACCAGTATGCATCTGTTCTTGGCATGTAGGGCTGCTGACATTCATATCTGTGCATAGATCGCCGCCTAGTGTTGGGTCCGGATGATTGCACATTGTTGTCCTGGAAGAGTGTTCGAAGTATCACGAGATAGGTGGCTCCTCCCCAGGACTACAGTGCGCATGGGCATCCTCTCCATCCTCAGATTGTTTTTCGCCATTGTGGCAGAGATGGAGTGTAATACAGTGAGTGATGACCATGCCTGAGAATGATTCTGAGTGCTACAGCTGCGACAGGCACCTGGGAGGAGGGTGGGCGATATGAATGTCAGCAGCCCTACATGCCAAGAACAGATGCATACTGGTAAGTAGCATATTCCGTTCGAGGCATGTGGGCTGCTGAATTCATATCTGTGCATAGAATAAATAGCAGTTACCTCCTTATCGGCGGTTGGCCGTGCCAGCTGCAGCAGTCTGAAAGAGAGTTCTTAGAACAGCCTGTCCTACAGCAGCTTGCTGTTTGGAGTGTACATCTACGCAGTAGTGTTTGGTAAATGTATGTATGGTGGTCCATGTGGCTGCTCTACATATATCCTCTAGAGGAATGTTACCTAGGAAAGCCATGGATGCCCCTAGCTTGCATGTGGAATGCGCTCTTGGGGGAACTGTTAAAGTGCGTTTAGCCTTTTGATAACAGATTTGTATGCATTTAACAATCCACCTGGCTATACCTGATTTGGAAATAGGGTTGCCTTTGTGTTGTGGAGAGAAGGCAACAAACAGTTGTTTAGTTTTCCTAAAGTCTTTCGTCCTGTCTATGTAATACAGGAGAGCTCTTTTAACATCTAAGGTGTGCAGTGCTCTGTCTGCCACTGAATCTGGGTTTGGAAAGAAAACTGGCAGTTCTATGTTTTGATTAATGTGGAACTGCGAGATGACCTTTGGCATGAACTTGGGGTTGGTGCGCAGCACTACCCTATTAGCATAAATTTGTAGGTAGGGCTCTTGAATTGTCAGGGCTTGAAGCTCACTGACTCTTTGTAGCGATGTGATGGCTATCAGAAAAGCCACTTTCCATGTAAGAAACTATCTCACAAGAATGGAGAGGCTCAAAGGGGGGCCCCATGAGCCTGGTGAGAACGATATTTAGGTTCCAGACAGGCGAAGGAGGGTGTCTGGGAGGGTTCACTCTTTTAAGGCCTTCCAAAAAGGCTTTAATGGCGGGCACTCTGAAGAGGGAAAGGTGCTGCCTGTTCTGAAGATAAGCGGCCATAGCAGCCAAATGTATCCTAATGGAACTATACGCTAGATTGCATTGATACAGATGCAGCAGGTAACATATGATGTTTAGCGTGGACGCATCTAGAGGATTAATGTCATTGTTGGAACAGTATATGACAAAACGTTTCCATTTGGCTGCAAAGCACGCTCTAGTTGTAGGTCACCTTGCCTCTTTGATGATGTTCATACACTCAGGGGGCAAGTTGAGGAAGCCAAACTATGACCTCAGGAGCCAAATCGCTAGGCTCAACTGTTGCGGATCTGGGTGCTGAATGTCTCCATGGCTCTGAGTGAGGAGGCTGGGAGTGAGGCGCAGCCGTTGGTGAGGCACCACTGAAAGTGCCAGGAACGTGGTGTACCAAGCTTGCCGTGCCCACCTTGGAGCAACCAGGATGAGCGTCATGGAGTGCTGCCGCAGTTTGCGCGCCACCAGCGGTATGAGTGGGGCTGGGGGAAAAGCGTACGCAAATCTGCCTAACCAGTTCATCCATATCGCATTGCCCTGAGACTGCGGATGTGGGAACCTGGAGGCGAAGCTTTGGCATTTTGCGTTCTCTTTTGTGGCGAAGAGGTTGATCTCTGGATGACCCCACTGCTGGAAGTATGGCTGGAGCACCGAGGGGTGAATCTCCCACTCGTGCATCTGATGACTGTGCCGGCTGAGCAGGTCCACCATCTGGTTGTCTATGCCCGGGAGATGTTCCGCCATGAGGAAGATGTTCCTCTGAATGGCCCACTTCCACATGCTCTGGGCTAGGTGAGATAGCTGCAGGGAGTGTGTGCCTCCCTGTTTCTGGATGTAATACATGGCAGTCATGTTGTCCGTCCGGATCAACACGACCTTGTTGCACAGGTGCAACTTGAACGCTTTTAGTGCCATGAAGATTGCCATCAGCTCTAACAGATTGATATGCATCTTCTGCTGTTGTGTTGTCCATAGTCCCTGCACCGTGTAATGGAGGACATGCGCTCCCCAACCCTGGAGAGATGCGTCCGTCGTTAGCACTATCTGTGAGACAGGCTCTTGGAACGGTCGTCCCCTGCAAAGGTTGTGTGGATTCCACCAATGCAGAGTTGTATGCACGACCGGTCACCAACACTAGGTCTTTTAGATGCCTATAAGCCTGGTTCCAATGTTGTGCTAAGCATTCTTGAAGGGGACGCATGTGCAGCCTCGCGTGCGGGACTATGAATATGCAGGATGCCATCATACCGATGAGCTGCATGAACACATGCGCTGGGAGCGATTGTTGAGGCCTGAACCTCCGAATGAGCAGCTGCATTCTGTTGACTCTGGCAGAATTCGGCTGCGATGTTGCCGTCAGAGTGTTCAATGTTGCCCCTAGGTACTGTTGCACATGTGCGGGCTGAAGGTGCGACTTTGCGTAGTTGAGTGAGAAGCCTAGACTGTGAAGAAGGTGAATTGTGCGTGACATGTGGCTGGCACACTGCTGGGCTGACTTCGCTTGAACAAGCCAGTCGTCCAGGTAGGGATAGACATGAACGTGTTGTCTTCGAAGGTGCGCAGCCACAGTCGCTAAGCACTTGGTGAACACTCTGGGGGCAGTGGTGACCCCGAAAGGCAGGACCTTGAATTGGTAATGCTGATTGTTGATGGTGAACCTGAGATATTTCTTGTGACTTGGGTGAATGGGAATGTGGAAATATGCATCCTTGAGGTCCAGGGTCGCTAGGAAGTCGCCCTGACTGAGCAACGGCAGGACCTGCTGTAAGGTTAACATATGAAAGTGTTCTGACAGTATGTATTGGTTGAGGGGTCTGAGGTCTAGAATGGGCCGCAGGGAACCGTCCTTTTTTGGGATTAAGAAGTACAGAGAGTACACTCCTGTACCTCGTTCTTTCTTCTGCAGGCACGAGCTCTATTGCCCCTTTTTGCAGCATGGAGAGTACTTCTTGCTGCAATAAGTGCATGTGCTCTGCGGACATAGGACGGTGCCTTGGGGGTATGTTGGGGGGGGGGGGGGGGGGGGGGGGGGGGAGGTTAGTTCTAGACAATAGCCGTATTGGATAAGTTGTCTCACCCACCTGTCCGTGGTAATGCCTTCCCAGACTGGCAGGAACTGCTGGAGTCTTCCCGACAGGTGTTAGATGGTCGGGGGGCAGTGACAAGGCGTCACTGTTTGTTGGGAGCGGAGGATCTGGCATTGTTATTGCCACGTCCTCTACCCTTGGCGCTGTTCCCACGGTATCCACCCCTAGTATTCTTTGTATAGGTGGATTGCGTGCTCCCTTTGGTGTACTGGGCTTGCTGTAAAGCCTGTCCTCTAGAGGCTCCCCTATTACCGGAGCGACGAAAGGAACTGCCCCAAAACTGCTGTGATTGCAGCGCCCCCATGTATTTTTGCTGTCTGTGTCCTTTTTTATTTTTTAGAGGGTTGTGTCTACCTCGGGACCAAAAAGGAAGTCTGGGTTAACCGGCTGGTTGAGCAAGTTGTTTGAATCTCTGGTTTGAACCCAGAGATGCGGAGCCATGCGTGACGTCTTAACATTACACTAGTGTTAATGGCACTAGCTGCCGTGTCCGCCGCATCCAGTGCGCATTTGATGGATGCATTAGAAATCAACTTCCCCTCCTGAATGATCATTTCTGCCCCCTCTTTGTAAACATCAGGCAGGTGTTGCAACAACTGTTCTAGTGTGTCATAGTGAGCCCTATCGTATCTAGCCAATAGGGCCTGTGTATTTGAAATCCTCCAAATATTAGCAGCCTGTGCTGCCACTCGCTTTACTGACGCCTCCAAGATCTTTGATTCTTTGTCCGGAGGAGGAGCGTTACCACTCGTTTGCGAGTTTGCCCTCTTGCGGGCATTGGCCACTACAAGGGAGTCCAATGGGAGTTGGCCTTTGATGTAGGTGGGGTCCACTGGAGCAGGCCTATATTTTTTTTTCAATTCTTGGGTTGATAACCCTTGCTTTTGTGGGTTCTTTGAAAAATGTCCGCAGCATGCTTGAGGACCCCTTTAAGCATAGGCAAAGTCTTTGTGGATCTTTCAGAGGTGGAGAAAGTGTCAAATAAGAATTCTTCTTTCACAGGTTCTGCGTGCATTTGCACGTCATGGTTGAGGGCTGCCCTCTCTATCAAAGCGTGAAACGCCGCCGTGTCTTCAGTTGGCGAGGTTTTAACGTTGTAGGACTGAGCGTCCGGTGCAGCTTGTGGATCATCAGGATCTACAGTTTGATCTCCAGCATCAGACCACTGTTAAGGTTCCTCCTGATCAGTGTCAGCGTGATAAGTGAAGGCCGCCTGACCATAATCATCACCCATGTCCTCCTCACTTTGTGCTGGAGAATATGCCATTTGTTGTGGATAGTTCTCAACGTGTTCAAAGAGAACTGGTGAGGTGGCCGAGTCTTTCTTCCGTTTAACAGGAATTTTATAACCCTCCAATGGATGTTCAGGTGCGATCTTCCGTTTATGGATGGTAAGCCTGCCCGATTCAGAGTTGATGAAGAGTTTCGACTGGTTGTCGTACGAGGGTTCGTGGAACACAACCCCTTCAGGGGTGGGCTTCGAAGGCGCAGACAAAGTTTTTGAAGGGTTGGTGCCTTTGTGGTGTTCGAGATGCTTGGCTCGAGCCGTTGGCGGAAGACTGAATTTAATCGGAGGGTGGCCGACCTTTTTGGAGCTCGCCGTAGTGGTCGATCCGAGCTGCTTTGGTGACTCAGTAGTACGCTTGCTTGATTGCGTCGACTCGAACTCCCGGTGCGCAGCATTCACGGCCTTAGGCGTCGACATCATTTGCTTTTTCGGGTCGGCTTTAGTTTTCGACTCGAGTTGTTTGCTCAGTAGCGGCTTGAGCACTGAAATCTTCGGCTCGACAGCCTTCTTGGTCTGGAGGCCTTTGGCCTTGTCGCCATGTTTGTGCGTCGACGCCGACTGCGTCGAGGTGACGCGTTTGACGGTCGAGCTCTACTTCGCCGCTCCAGTCTTAGAGGCGACGGCCCCTTTGACGCCAAAGGGTCGTCGATAGTCTTTGATTTGACTGGCGTCGACGTCGAACCGACGACCGTCGTAAGTAGTTTCGGTTTCGATTTTGGCTCTGTTGGTTTCGGTTTTGAAGAATCGACCGATGGCTCCTTCGAGGTATTCTAAGCCTGGCTTGGACGCGGGGCTATAGAATGTAAAGGAAGATCTTGGCTAAGGCCTTTCGGCGATGCCTCGACCTGAGCCGTAGGGAGCGTATTGTCAGTTGTAGGCCTCGCTACTGCGGTTGGGCCCGGCTCATCACTGGAGTCGTCATCGACGGCTCCAATGGCCCCTTCGTCGTCCCCTACCTCGACGACGTCTTCTTCGTGGACGTACTCCTCATCCTGCTCGTCCACCTCGAAGTTGGAGTCATGCTCCGACGCTTGTTCAGACTGCTCGTCAGGAGATTCTTATTCTTCTTCGGCGCCTTCTTCGTCACCGGCCTCGAAGATGTTGACCGGTTCGGGCGCCGACTTTTGCGCTGACTGTCTTGCTGCGGGTCGAACTCGAAGCGTCTTCTTGGAGCGGAACTTCGAGCAGGCCATACAGCTGGCCTCGTCGTGCTCGGGGACAAACATTTATTGCACACTGGGTGCACATCAATGTGGGGGTATTTCGAATTACAGACGGGGCATTGTTTGAACGGGTTCCGATCCATCGTCGTCGTAGTCTGGGCCTTTGGTGTCGAAAGCGAGAAACAGCCTCCGACGTCCGGTTAGAAGAACTGGAAAAGAAACAGGCACCGAACGAGACAATACCGACGCTTCGAAGGCCTTTTGGCCTTAGGAAATAGTCAATACAAAGTTTCCGATCTAGAGTCGAGAAAGTACATCCGAGCCCAATGGCGGAAAAAAACAATCTGAGGATGGAGAGGATGCCCATGCGCACTGTAGTAGAGGGGAGGAGCCACCTATCTCGTGATACTTCGATAACTCTTCCAGGACAACAATGTACAATCATCCGGACCCAACACTAGGCGGCGATCTATGCACAGATATGAATTCAGCAGCCCACATGCTTCGAACATAGTCATTTCCAGAGCAATTGTTATCCTTTATCACAGGTAAAGAGGTTGTATCAGTTCCATCTCTTTACACACGTGATACACTGTTTTTATATATAACATTCACTTTGTTTATATACAACATTCACTTGCAGTAGCAATATTAATGGTCCTGACAGAGGCATAGGATAATTTATCCATTATTGCTGAAACATGTTGACCTTTCACATCGAGACAGTTATTTATTCAAGACAGTCTCTTTGCACAGTTTTTATGTTTTGATCTATGAGGGGCGTGAATAAATAATTTTGCTTTCCATTGGTCAATTTTAACTCACATCACACACATACATCACTGCACTGCAATGACGATTCCCATATAATCGATCACTTATATCTAGAGGTCTAATTATAGCGTTTGTTCGCAATTGGTAAAAACATCCGCGATCTCCCCCTTTCCTTATGCAAGGGGTGTAGCACTTCGTGCCACTAGTGTGACATTAGGAGGAGATCCAGATGATGAACCATGTCATCATTGGTGACTGATGGGAATCCGTCCATTTAAAAGAATTTTTCTTTTTTGAGTTGTAGGAATCAGATTGATCCAGTTGTTAGCGTCTAATGTCGATCTCTTTAACTAGACCCGTGGATATTTGTGTTCATTCATAGGTTTCTGGGGAATATACCCATGCTAGGTTTATAAACTTTTCCCTGAGACCCCTCTGTATATAGTAGTTTTTCTTGTTTTTGTTGTAGGGTCCACATGCCCTGAATGGTATGCTTTTGAAGATGAGCTCCACAACCAGTGAACAATGCGTCTGCTGTTAGCACGATCTGTGGAACCGGGTCCATGAATGGCCGCCCATTGGAAAGGTTTTGTGTATTCCACAACGAGAGCAATGGGTGCGGCCGTCCACCAACACTAAATCCGTTAAGGGACCTTGAGCCGGGTTCCATTGATGTGCTAGGCACTCCTGTAGGGGACGCATTTGAGTCTTGCGTGAGGAACAATTAGAATACAAGAAGCCATCATGCTGATTGTGTGAACACTCAGGCTGGCAGTGAGTGCTGGGGCTGAAATTGTGATATCAGATTTTGCATGTAGCGTATCTTGACTGGGTTGGGGTATGCTAGAGCCTTGCGAGTGTGTATTGTGGCTCCTAGGTACGCTTGCGTGTTAGACGGCTGGAGGTGAGACTTGGCGAGATTTACAGTGAATCCCAAGTCGTGAAACAGCTGAGTTGTTTTGTGAGTGTGGCGTATGCTGCTGGGTTGTGAGCTGGCTTTTATTAGCCAGTCGTCCATGTAAGGAAATAGGAGAATGAGTTGTCTTCTTAAATGAGCTGCAACTGCTGCCAGGCACTTGGTGAAGACTCTGGGTGTTGTAGTTACCCCGAATGGATGTACTTTGAACTGATCATGTTGTCCGTCCACCACGAACCTGAGATACTTTCTGTGAGCTCGGTGAATGTTTAAATCTAGGGTGGATAGAAAGTTGCCTTGCTGAAGCAATGGGAGCACCCGTTGGAGGATGACCATGTGGTAGTGGTCTGACTAAATGTAGAGATTTAGCGGTCTGAGGTCTAGTATAGGCCTGAGAGCCCCGTCCTTTTTTGGAATTAAGAAATTCAGGGAGTACACACTGGTCCCTTGATATTGTAATGGGACTAGTTCTATCGCATGTTTTTAGGTAGAGCTATTTATAGCTGACATATTGTAGGGGAGACAACACTCTTGAACAAGCGGATTCCTCCCAATGCATGTGATCTATTGAAGCGTGACGCTTCACCAGCGCGCGCTTGGCCTCACTCAAACCCCATATGCTGGTTCCCTCTCACTCGCTCCCCTGCTCCCCCGCCCCCCCCCCCTGCTCCCCCCAGTCTGTGCCTCGCATCAACGTTTAAGTGATGATGCTGTCCAAACTTCCAGAAGCATTCAGAGCATTTTTCAAGTCCCTGTGTACGCTGGGATTAGCTAGATCTATCCTTACCATACTTCTACCAGGTTAAGTCCACCCTTTTGAGTTGAAAAACGAGATTGAATTATATTTTAAACTTATCTAAAGGTGTGCAGCTAAAAACAGCCAAAAGCTCAATTTGCCCCATATTTGCCAGCCTCATAATACCAAAACTAATCTTGAACAAGCACAGAGAAAAGACATTTATTTCTTAGTTTGTTTGTTTCTACTCCCCTGCCGCACACGCTTCAAAAGTCCCTTGTTTCCCATTTCTTTATATGCTTGAAGCGGCCGCTCGCCATTTCCATTAGCTTGCATTACTTATGTTACAATCGCGGCACCCGTGCCAGTGCCGCAATTGCATTAAAAGTAAAGAAATTGGAAAACAAAATGTTTTTCAATATCTTTACTTTTGATGCAATCGCGGCACCCGTGCGGTTAACGCAATTGTAACAAAAGTAATTAAATGAAATGGCGAGCGGCCACTTTCAGCAGGTAAAGAAATAGGAAACAATTGTTTATCTATTTCTTTACTTTTTATGCAATTTATGTACTTGATACAATCTAAGTCTGGGCGGCCAAATGAGGGCACTTTGTAACGAAGGTCACTGGACAACTTTACGTTCCCCACTCGTACAAAGCATGGTTTTAAGATGCCCATTTGTTTCAGCTGAAATGAACTATCTACAACTCCCAGAATCCACCAGGCTTGGAAGAAGCCTTCTTACCGCTAACAAAAGCCCCACATTATGGAACCTCAGAGGAGAAAAACGAAGGCAATGTCACAGCATGACTCAGTCCATACTTCTTTTATCAGGAATGCAGATTACAAAGAGGACACTAGAAAATGTGATGCTTTGTCTCAAACAAAGGTAAACAAGCTTGAGTGCATGTGCGGTGCACGCGCAGCCATCAACCACCTGCTTTGCTTTTTCCTGACTTTCGTTGTCATGGCTCATGGCGACTCACAACTGCCGCTCCCCCACCACAGAGCACGTATCACCGCCCTGCCGTGTCATCGCTTTCACTTTCACTTCCGCTTCTCTTTAAACACAGATCGCACTCTGCTTTCTAGTTTCATTAAACAGCTTGCCCATTTGATGCGCCTCACACGTCTTTACCGACAAAAAGCCTCTTCCACCAACAAAAAGCATCTTCAAGCTACTTGTGCCAGGCTCCAACTTGCCCCCCTTCCCTCCTCCCCTACAGCAGCTGATTAGCAGTCCACAACACCAGAACGAGTTGTGTGGCTGCCGGAACCAGATGCGTGCTTGTTAAAATTCCTTGCAATTCTGTGGCGAATTGATCACATTTCTCCCTCCTTCCCCTGGGTGGTTCTTGATGCTGGCGACTGGCCCAGTTACTTTTACCATTGCTTGTTTGTTTATTTCTCTGTGTTTCCTTCACTACTTTTCTGTCTTTACTGATTCATTGTTTTGAACAGCTGTTTGCGCACATTCGAACTCTTCCCTTTATAACAGTGCTGCTCCTCAATTCAACCTTAAATATGATGGCCGCTCCAGGAGGCCCCACGCCTGCAGTTAACATTTTAATTATAATCAGTGCCACGGCTGCCCCAGCCTAAGTCAGCATGAGATCAAGAAAATCCCACTTTGTGGGGCAAAGATAAAAAAAAATAAACAGGCCTTCCTATTCATATCATGAAGTACTGTAGTGAAGGTAAGTGTTTTGTTCATTAACCATACAGGAAACCTGAAAGATCTAATGTAATAGATTTACTGGGATATCTGAAGCCGACATAGGTTTGTGCCAGATGTCTGTCCCCTCCTCCGCACACAGCTGCTGCCCAGCTCATGCCGGTGGGCTAAGTTACTTGCGGTTTACTACCTTCCTCATAAATCTGACAAGGCTATGCTCTCGCAACTACATGTGTGGTAACAAACAAGGTACAATGACCAAATGGTAAAGAGGCACAGAAGCAGATTCTTTGGTGTGTTTCTCCTTGTCACAGCAGGATGTTAGTTTTATTCTCTCCAGACTTGAGAAATGTTACATTCGCCGACACGTGTTTCGTCGTGTGCGGTTGAGTCAACACGACTCTTCAGGGCTTAAACTCCACTTCCAAATGGTAGGTTTGGAGTAAGTCTGGGTCTAAGATCTATGTTCACTATGTAACTAGTATGACTCGAAAAAAATCAATACAATGGCAGCATTAAACCAATGAGGTCATGCGTGTGCTGGGTAATTCGTCTGTCTGTGTTCCTGTCTCACTGGTTAGCGATGAATCTCGAGTTATGCTCTGAATACGTCTGCGTATCAGGCGACCGCCGGTAACCACCAGAGGAGGGATTGCCATCATCGGCACACCGCCAAAGAGGAGACGCACCCGTTTACCTCGTGGGCACAACCGAAGCATCCCCTCCCGGCTTCCGCCTGATACGCAGACGTATTCAGAGCATAACTCGAGATTCATCCAGAGATTCTAAGCCAAGCATGTCAGCACAATAGTATGCTGGTGTTGATGGAACAAGATGCTGCGTCTGCCGCATCTAGTGCGCATTTGATGGAAGTATTAGTAATAAGCTTTCCGTCCTGAGTGAGGTCATAAGCTTTGGCTTTATTCTGACCTGGCAAATGTTGCATGAGTTTTTCCAACTCATCGTAGTGAGCCCTGTCGTAGCGTGCTAAGAGAGCCTGAGCATTGGCACTACGCCAATGGTTAGCCGCCTGCGAAGCCACCCTTTTGCCTGAGGCATCAATGAGTTTAGACTCCTTATCAGGATCAGAGGTGTCGCCTGTGGTTTGAGAGTTGGCTCTCTTGTGAGCGTTAGATACCACAAGAGAGTCTTGTACATACAGGGTCTGTAGGAGCGGGCTTGTATTTCTTATCTACTCTAGGTGTGAGTATTCTGGATCTAATGGGGTCTTTGAATACCTCATCAGTGTGTTTTAACATGCCTTTGGGCATTGGTAGAGTATTAGTAGACCTTTGTGAGTGCTTTAGTGTCTCAACAAGGAAATCCTCTCCTACAGGGTCTGTTTGAAGCTCACCCCATGTTACTGAGCAGCCAGATGAGCTGAACATAGCCAATGCTGTCGACATGTGGGGAGGGTCTGGAGGGATACAGGTCGGGGTCATTGTAATGATCTGGTTTCCTATCATAATTCTCCCAGGGATCAGTGTCATGTGGTATGTCCTGATCTAGTGGCATATCCTACTCTTCATCCCCATCATCCCCATCATCTTCATCCTGTTAGTCAGGTGATCGTGGAGGAGGTGGTGAATTTGATGGTGTGATGATTACATTGGGGGTTAGGAGGAGGAGAGGGAGAGAGGTATGTAAGGGGGAGAAGGGTTAGTATCCGTGTCCTTTTTTTCCATAGGTATTTGTGGCTCCTCAGAGATCAAGCTTCTGTTTTTTAGGAAGTGGCCAGGAGGTGTCCAGTTTTAGGATCAATACATAGTCTCATGTTTTGGATCCAAAGGTGGGTCTTTGAACCAAGGCTCTTTGGATGGATTATCTTTCTCTTTAGGAGTGGACTTTGGCGTCGAAGATTTGGGCGTGGAATATTTTGAGTGAGTGCTTTTTAGCCAGTTTGGGCTCAGAAGCTTTTGGAGTTGTAGGTTTTTGCTCCAAACTTTTGGGCGCGGAGGATTTCGGCTCCGAGCCTTCAGGTGACGATGATTTTGGTTCCGAAGCTTTCGGTTTTGAGGTTTTCGGATCCGCGGCTTTAGGTTTGGAAGATTTTGGCTCTGAATCTTTAGATTTGGAGGATTTCGGCTCCAAGGACTTTGGTGTTGAGGGTGTCTTTGGTGCCGGTGGTGTGGAGACTGGCAAGTGCTTCGACTTGTGTTTCGGTGCCAAGGGTGTTGGTTCGGCTCCGGAATGGGGCTGGCTAGAGCCAGAAAGCTTGTGTTTGTGTTTCATAACCGGGCTGGAGGGCAAAGGTGAGACCGGAGCCTTACGATTTTGATTGAGTGGGCACATGGTGATCTGTACTCATGGTATGTTGACGTGGAGTGATGTTCTCTTCTTCCATGTCGGACTCGGCTTTGGACACGGAGACCAGTTCTTAGTCCTCGGCTTCGGCAGCTGGACGATCTGAATCTTCTCCGAAGATGTCCGGTATGGAGCCGCTACCACGTTGCATTTCGTGGCATTAAGCCAGACGATCACGAATAGACTTTTTCGATCGAGGCAGGGATAAGCAGAGGTTGCAATCCTCGTGTGGATCAGCGCGTGGAAATTTAGCACGAAACCAGGGGCATAGCTTGAATGGAGTCTGTTCCATCAACTGCTGGCGTGATCGGCACAGGTAAGCACGACGGCCCACCTCAAAGTTTCCAATCAAAGGTTTTTTCAGTTTGAACGATACGCGTCTTATGGGAAACTGCGAAGGCAAAGGGGTTCGAGAAAGATACAGAACCGCAGCGATACACATCCGAACCCGATGGCGGAAATAAACAATCTGGGGATGGAGTCGATGCCCATGCACACTATCACCAAAAGGAGGAGTCACCTAACTCGTGACTGGAAAGACTTCTTCGAAGAAAAACAAAGTACAAACATCTGGACCAAACACTAGATGGCGATCTATGCTAAAGCATATGATCTACACCTCATATGGCTCAAACATAACATGACAATTTAGCAAAGGTGGTGAAATGACTGTGCCATTTGGGAGCGAGACAGATCTTACCTCTTCAAGCGAAAGGCAGCACTGTCAGTTGGATCTCTTTAGAGAGCACATCTGCTGCTCTCGTCAGGAAGGAGTTCAATGTGTTAACTATTTCACCCCCTGCTTCTATGGTTTTAGAAGTCTTCCTCTTGGCAATTTTCCTTAATTAAGGGGATGCAGTAACCACAAACAGCCGACGAAAAATCTAATATTTGGGGGTGTAGCACCGGGCGGACAGGCCAGGCCCGGGTGAGCATGAGGAATGTAGGGAAGAGTAGTCCCCAGAGGTGTGAGCTTCCAGAGCACAGCTTCACCCTCTCCTTGGTAAACAAACAGGCAGGCATTTAGCGTAGGCTGCTCTCATCCTCTTGTTCTGCTTCCTCATCTGAAAACGTCTTGATCAGTGTTCTAACTCCTCACTGAGACACTGTTGATGTATTTTAGAAGTTTGCCCACATTGGCTAGAATCTGTTCGAACGCGGACATGATTGCAGCGTGGGAGGCCAGCACCAGAAGAAAGAAGCAGACAAATAGGTAAGTATTTAGGCAAAGTGGCTGGCCCTTGGTCCTGGTTGGACGCGCGCAGTGGACTTGCTTTGGCAAGCCTTCAGAGCACCCACCAGCTGCAATCGTCCGCGGTATCCATTAAATAGGCGTGGAGATTAACTGACTCCGCTCGCATTTACCTTGATTATGTAGCGGGGGAACCATTCGGCACTAATATGAACAACTACAATACGGCGCAAACCAAATATTTTCAAATTCATAAACTTAATGCAGTTAACCTTGTTCTGGTTAAGAGCAAAATTTTATGAGATTCAGCATCTAAGGAATGGAATATTTAGAGCGGATGTTTGGTCATGGAGAGTGTTGAGTGATCATGAGCAGATGATATTAACCTTAGATGGTTAGGATTTAAGTTTCTGACTAACGGTACAATGGAGGGTTACATAGATTTAATCAATTCCAAGACTGGGATGTCATGGTTTAAAAGCCCTTGATTACATATTTTGGCGAGATAGCAGGGTCTAATTAATAACTTACTGAACGGAGGAGTTTCAGGTCCTCTGAGGTGTAGGTATGTTTTAGGGCATTATGGCTGACCCCTGGCCCATGCTGGCTGCGGACGGGCGCAGACTGGCTTCGCTCCGCTACTTCCATTAAATGTCCACGAAGCTCCAACAGCCTCCGATTTGGAACAGTGCTAACTGGTTCCCCTTGGTCTAATCAGTGAGCAGTAGCCTAGTGAATGCGGGTTTAGAAGGGTATTCAAATTCAATACAACAATTAGGTGCAGGTTTTGAAAAGTACAAATGTAATGATTAAGGTTAGCAGCAATTTAAAATGTAAGAGCATTACTTCTGAGGCCGGCGCATTCGCACCGCTGCCTCCATTAAATGCTCGGGGAGCTCCAACTGGCTCCTTCAGAAATATCGCCGATTACTATCCCCCTGGTCCAATAAATGAGCAATAGCAAGGTTAATGCAGTTTTAGTACAGTATTCAAATTTCAATACAACAATATGATGCAAGCTTTAAGGCCCGTATATTTTGGAAGTACTTTTCTTTAATCTTCAACCTAAATCTTTGTGTGTGTTTTGTGGCAGTCTCTTATACTGTGCGCAATTCAAGTTGAAAATAATAACCTGAATACTTGGAGCAGCTCTGAACAAAATGGGGGTCCCTAGTAACTTACTGCAGATAATCATAAGACTTCACAAGGATAACTATGCCCAAGTTTGATGGGGGAGGGAGGGTGGGCTGACTGATCAGGGTGAACAGAGGAATGGGTAAAGGGTGTGTACCTGCGCTCACTTTGTTCACCCTTTATATTAATGGGCTGATCTAATCACTAACTGATTGCAGAGGTTATCTCCCTAAGCTTGCTGGTCAAGTAGTGGCAACATTGCTTTTTGCCGATGATTCCAAACTTATTTCCAGAACCCCGATGGGGCTTCAAAACTAAGTGGACCAGTTTGAGGAGGCCTGTGAGGAATGTGGACTGAAAAATAATACCATGAAAATTAAAATCATAATATTCAACCTTTAGGGACATGATAACGCTGAGCTCCACTTCATTAGTCCAGTTCTCCAGTCTTTCCCTTGGCGCCGGGAAACCCACTGCGGTTAGCTGTGCGCCTTATAAGTTTAAACAAATAAATAAAATAACAAAGTTAGACTAGGGAAGCAATTAGAGTATCTGAGGGGGTGGGTAGGCTGACTAACGCACCAACGCCCCACTAACTGCAAAATGTTAGCTCTCCCTTCAACACGTAAGCTCTGCTCTAGTCAAAAAATGGAGAATTTCAATTTATAGACCAGTGGCCCCAGTAATTCAAGTGCACCAAGCTCAGGGCATTGGAGCTGCATTGTATGGCACGGAGTTACGGGGCCAGAGTAATGTAAGGGCCATTGAAGAAAAAAAAGAAAAAAAAAAGAAATCGGGAATTCTTTTAAGATATCAGTCCTGGAACTCCCTAAAAATGCCCCCCTGACCATTATGCTCTTGGACCAGAGCTTAAAGAACATAGCACATGCGATTGCTTTTAGGCCTCTTGTATACTGGATTGGAGTCTGGTCAAATAATTCACCACTACCTATGAAAGAATTCTTACATTGTATATTAACACTCGATACTTGAGGGGGTATACTATGGCTCAATTTTATCAAGTGTTGGTTGTATAGACTGGTCATGAGTGAGCTCTGGACTAATACCAGCAGTATACAAACAAGAATCTTGCCCATTCTTAAAAAGAGATATTAGCTTTATGTTAATTAGATATGGCTAAAGAAAGAAACTGAAGGGGAGTTAACCAGGAGGATCCTGCATTACAAAAGCATGCACTTTAAGGAATTTCTGTACCGTATAGAACCCCGCTAGCAAGATATTTATACTTTAAATTCAGGTACAACATCCTACTAGTTAAATTCTGGAGTAAATGGAAGGGTGCCAACATCTTGATTATCTGCCCTTCATGTATGGGTGGACATGAAACCAAAGAACATTTTCTGTTCTTCTGTCCCAAGTACACTCAGATTAGAAGAACTTGGTTAATTCAGTTATGCCGAATTTTAACCACAAACCGTTTAAAAGACATTAGGATTTTTATAGTGACGTCACAGAGTGTTTAATCTTTACAGTGGTCTAAACAATGTGGACGGACCCACTGAGTAAATGTGTGATGATCACGGTTGTGAAAAGCACTTGGAACTATTAGGTTTTCTTAAAAGACCACTCACACACCAACCTAGTTGGTGTCATGCTTCATCATTGAGGTTCCAACCACACATTTACTCAGTGGGTCTGTCCACATTGTTTAGTCTAGTATTGAATTGGGGACAAGGACGCACCCCCTCCATTTCCCTTGCTCTCGCCTTCTTTTCCACTAATCTTTACAGTGTCCAGATATTTATTATACACTTGGAGACTAAGAATCAGGATGTTGAAATTATTAATAACCACTTAATCGAGTATTGAAGTACTGTAATGCCTTTGATTCTATGCTTTGTTTACTACTGAGGAATAGTTTTAGAGATTATCAGTTTTCAATATACGGACGTTTTATGAGGTTTTAATTACTGGTTGATCTGATTCAATCTTTGTAATGACATTTTGTCTAGTAACTCATTAGTTGAAATGTTGCAGCCAAAACTTTATTTAGCCTTTCAAGTGTATACGATATTATACTGACGTCAGCCGTGACAAACTGCCTAGCAGCCCTCTAATGGGCTCTTTTCCTAGGAGGATAGCGGGGGCCTCCTAATCAAATTGTATGTGAAATTACTTGTGTACTTGAATATTATCAATATCACTTTCAGAACGGGTCACTTGATACTACAATTTATGCCTGTACAATTTGATGTGCTTTTATGGTTTTTATGAAATTCGAATAAAGATATTTCTACTACTACTAATAACCTGAATATTTGTATTCCTTTCAGCCACAGGCTGGAACCTTACCACACTAAGTACTCACAAGTCACTATTTCCCAATGCACAAAACCGGAATTCAACTCTGTGGCTCTCTGGTTACACACACAGATATCCACATTAACCAACAGAGGTTTCACTGCATAAAAATTGCACCTCTCACTGATTAGTTTAACTTTCATTTATTTTTCATTTACAGTGTGTTTTGTTTTATATGTAGATACTTGAAAGATCAACAAAATAGTTGGATTCTTTTTTTTATTATTGTTAGCCGCGCCCTTGATCCCACCCCCACGTTCACTGATCCTGCTCCCATTGGACTATGGACCACAGTTTCCATACTATATACCTATGCAACCACCCGCTCTGATGATTCCATCTTGTAGTTTCTGTGGACAAGTTACCAATTTTAAGAGTACTCTAACATTAATGACAAAAAAATAATAAGATTAGATATTTTAATTGCATAGAGGGTATGTGATGAGCCAAAACAGGCCGATGTAGCATTCCAACTCCTGCCTAAAAGACAGAGATAAAGTGCTTCTTCACCATATCCCCATCCATTCTAATCCTTACCAGAATCAGAATCTTTGTCCTCACTGGACGGTTTCTGATCATCCATTCCTCACCCAGGCTCACGCCTTTCGTGGAGATAACTAGAGAGGGAGAGAGAGAAAAAAAATAGATAAGGCCAGAATAAACTAGATATTGACACACATCACCCCAACACCCCACAAGAGAAGCTGGAAACATTACTTAGTAGAACGTTATTTTTGCAGCTTTTGCCATTTTAATGCTTTTGACAGGGCTCAGAATTGATTCAGTTTTTTTTTTAATTGGATAGTGATTGTTAACCAAAATTTGGCTTTAAATTTCTCATGGTCGTGTCAAACTAAAGCCCAAAAGCCCCAAATAGTCGACAATCTTTGGCTTTCTATTTTTCCTTCACATGTAGAAAGTGTGAGGTAGCTTAAGCCTAAAAGGGGGTAGAAGAATGTAGCTACTCTAGACTAAAGAGTTGTTGCAATACCACCATTTCAGGTGTCTTATTGCTTTTGTATCATACAGTAAATATAGATTGACATGCTCAACAGCACATTTAAACCAGGAACTTTCACTTTATGGGAGTATGAGCCAATACTGCTTAAATATGCACACTAACATTGAGAATATTTAAGTGAATGCCCGTGTGGGGTTCTTGAAATGTTTGCCAAAGCCAATACCAATTAACTCGGGAATAGTTATTTTCTTACTTGGGGAATCGGCACTAAGGTTTACTATCAGTATTTAGAACAAATGAAACCAACTCACAACCCATCGAGCACTTCACATCTTAGTCATGGGACTGGCTTTGTTTTAGAAATAATCCTCAAAGAACTTATCGCAGGTATTCTTTCGGGGTAATACAAGGGTATTTACAGTATCTGAAGAGATGTTGGATGGAAATAGCCCCAAAAAATGTATAAGGGTTTGAAAATGTTTTAATGCATAATAATGTACGGGGGTGTTTAAGAACTCTCCTGCCATATTTATTTAATGCAGGAATGGCTCTGCCAGAGAATCCTTACAGATCAACTACCCCCAGTGATGTTACTGCAATATTAAAAAATAATAAAGAGTAGTTTTTTATCCATAAATTGAATCACAAAAAGGTGATTGTGATACATGATTCCACATTCCACTCCCACTTTACAGTTCTTAGTTGAGGAGTTTAAACAGCAAATACGATTCTTTACAGTCACTTCAAAGCACGGAAACACTACACATGAACAGACATTAAAACGTCTAACAGTTACAAGGTGTGGGGGGGAGATTATATCTCCTATCAACCCTCCCAGAGAGCAAACCTCTTAACCTAGAGTCTGGTTAGGTGGCCCTTGGGTTGGCTGTTGCAAAATCTAACCTCCCTGGCAGTTCGAACTCAGTGTGACTACGAAAGTGTTTGAACAACATATATGAATAAGAAGACATGGATGAATGGAATGAGGATTATAGAGATCGGGACCTGAGCAACAGTAAGTAAGCGAATGACTAAAATGAAGTGAGTGGTGTGAAGAAGTGTGTGGCAGATGGGTTAAAGCACAATATATTTTACAGAGGCAAAGAGGAACTGCTTGCAAGCAAACTGTATTGTATTAGCATTTGTATAACATATACCTACAACAAAATAACTTTCTGGGTGCCAGTTAAGACACTTCGTAGGTCTAACATGTTTGTGAGGCTTGCACATAACATGGCATGGAGGACCTATTTAAATAACACTCATCAAAATGGGCCCTACTCCAGCATATGGGTACCTGCTGAAGATGTTGTAGAGAGAAAAGCCCGTCCATACATCCACTGGGGATGCCCGTTGCAGAATAGATTTTGGTCGGTCGAGCTGACAACAGGAAAACGTATGGAGAGGTGCAGAGAGGATTTTACGGGGTTGCACAGCAATATGGAACTACACATAAGAAGGAGTCGGTATCGGTGCTGATGATGGTATATAATAAATTGGCTTACGCTTGCCAGAATAAGGACAGTTAATTTTGAAGGTTTTGGAACCAGATTAAGTGTATCTTAATGGAGTGCTGGGTTTATTTGAGCGGGATGCATATATTCAAAGACGACGAAAGAAGCTTGAGCATTGGGAAAGGAGATGAGGCGAGATTAAGCTCCTCTGGGAAAGGTGAAGTCCCAATTCGCTGCAGGCGAGAATGATTTAGGGGGCCCTTGATGAGGGGGTTCTGTTTGTGGAGGGGAAGTGCTGGGGGCATGCCTGCCTTAAGTTGTACTTTATGAAAATGCCAATAAAAAGTACTGAAAAAAACTGGGAATTAAACCTCTGGAAACTGGTAGTATTGCAATTATTGTACTGGGGACACATTAAATGATGTGCTAACACACATTTAATCTCTGGTTATGAATAAAGAAAAAAAATAATCAGGCATGTAATATACTGCTAACCCATATGGATATTGTAGTGAAGATGTCCAGACAAGTAAGTATAGAAAAAAGGATATTTAATGGAAAAGGCAAGATAAAGTAATATAACAGGTGGGAGCCAGGGAAGCGATGTATTCAGTCTCAACAGCTTTCTTAGAATGACTCCTAACATGGAATCAACATGCTAACATCATTCTACATTCTTAACTCGAGCTCTTAAAGAAATACACAACATAACACATCCCCTCCCTATACAATGAAAGAACAATATATACAAGGAAAGAGAAATAAAAATAAGGGAAAATAGAGCAATATATAAGCAAATATATTTACATAACGAACCCCTTAAGCCAACCTGGCAAAGCTCTAGTTCTTTTATCTGGCAGGACATCAACCACATTGCTCCGAAGAGTATCACATACATCCAATTGAGCAGTTGTCTGAACGTCAGAACTGCAACCTTCGCCCATTCCCCCTCATCACACAAAGAAGAACTGGGTTGCCTGGGATTACTCTGTTCAGAATCAGACATAGAATCATTAGCAAGTTGAGATTGTAAATGGCTATTCTCAAAATGATCTTCAATCCAATCAAAATCATTATCTTTAGGATTAGAATACTCCTCTACAAAATCTTGATCAGGATTTATGGCGATGCTTTTAAGATTCCATACCCTTCCATCGTCAAGTCTTACAGAATTTTTTAAAACCTCAGCAACCCTACATGGTGGTTCAAAACAACTCACACCTTTAGGTACCTTGAAAGGTTTCCTAACCCTCACCCAATCTCCAACCTTGACTAGAACATTCTTAGTGTTATGATGACAATCATAAAAATCCTTGCTCTTAGCATGGGTAGACAACAATTTATTCTTAACTTCCACAGGAGACCAATTTGCTATTTTTCCATCAAAATCAGCATGCAGACAACATTCTACATTCTTAACTCGAGCTCTTAAAGAAATACACAACATAACAGATATTGATATCACCGCTGGCACCTTAGACATATTTGGAGCATATTCTCTAAACTGGTGTTTCCCAACATGTGGGTTGAAAGGATCCTGAAATGCCAAGGATTAAATAAAGATGCCATTAAATACTGTATTTATCTTGCCATATTTGCTGTGCTTCAAAGACAGAAGCCTAAGTTCTCAGGCTAGGTCTTCTGACAAATTGCTGCTTATTTTCTCTTAACATAGGGATTGCGGTTTACACACTCATCTTACTTAGCTGTTCGAAAAAAGTAAAGTGAATTATGTCAGTCTTGCTGGGGTACAAGTGTGTGAAAGGAGAGGCTGCCATTTTTTATTTATTTGGAACATGTATTGAGCGCACGGCTACCTCCAACAGAGGTGTCCCGGCGCCAAGGCTGCAGAAATAGCATATTTTTTGTTACGCACAACACATTCAGCAGTTAGGAAAGCAAAAATTAAGCCCTTCTTTTTGTAATTCTGAAGTGTGACCGAAACAAAGATTTTAATAGGATCAAAACAAATCATGACACTTTACTTGTTGGTGTACAAATGATAAATATTTACTGAAACCCAATTTCCACACATTATCTGTGTGTAATATAGTTTTTACAGTAAAACGGTCTGTGCAAATTTAGTGGCCATTTCAATGGACAATGCTCTACCACACAAGGCTTTAGTTGCATTATAATAATTAAAAAAAATGTAAATAGGCACCTCCTGTCCATTAAAGCTAGGCGAGTCACAAAGATTTTCAATTCTAAAAATTGGGAACTTCTAGGAGTTTCCAAATTTTAAGCTTGCTTCTCTATGATCTTTTATTAGTGATGGGAACCACAAGAAACTTCTCTGAATAGAAATGTATTCTACACGTCTCCAGATAAAACTGGAAAGGATGGCTCTGCATTACTCGCAGCGCAGGTAACATCAAAATAAAGGAATCAAATGCTACCTAAATTAAGGACAAGTAATGTCCCAACACTAATTGCTTCCTCAACATAGCCAAATGCCTTTCTGTGGGTCATCTCCCAATATCGCAATTTTTGTAAGTGTGTTTTACAGTAAATGCAGACATACTTCCCTGATGTACGAAAAAATGCCAGTATTTTAGTCTTGGTTATCAAATTTGGACAATTAATGTGACCTAGATCCTGTCAGATGGCTTGCTGAAATTGTTACTTTCTATTCTTGCTGATCTGGTTAATTATCAATCTAGAAGTCACTTGTGTTATAATTCAAGTCAAATTATTATGGGCTTTAACACGGTTTAGGATCTCTTATACAATTAACAGTAAATCACTGTTTAAAATCATTCGTGTGCCTTTTTTTTAAATAAAACATTTTGAACATAAAAAGTAGGATTGCAAGTCTTAATTCCATGGCATTATTACTAAACGTCTGGACCATCTCTAATTAAACCTAGATTTATTTTCAAATTACTGCAGGTAGGAATATAGTTTCAAGCTCTGGAATCCCTGCAAAGATTATTTGGGGATCCTTTGACAATCTATTAGCCAGTGAGGAAAAGGACTCAGATAATGTCACACTGGGTATGTCACACTGGGTATGTCACACTGTGTGCCCCCACACCAAAACTCCCTGCACAACTAGTGTTTGCCCTGAAACCGTGACACTCCCAGCACTTCCATTTAAGGTTTTTAACATCTTGGATTTAAAAAGCAGAAGCCTAGAAGCAAGTGCCACCCTGGTCCTGCGGATATTAAAAGGATAGTCACAATGGAAACCAAAAAAACACGATTTTGTTAAAACAAGTGCTGTCTAGTCCATGTCTAAAACTGAAGAATTTGAAAAAGGACAAAAATTGGTACAATTTTGAAGTCAACCTTGTTAAACCAAAACGGAAGGTGCTCGACTGTGCAACTCATTTTGCATGTCATTTGTACTAAAGAAGGTAGTAGCTTTGAGCTACTGCAGGGAAAGAGGTACTAATCATGAAGGCAAGAAGGAAGTTGCTAAACATGGTAAGGTACTGTGGTGTATTAGCCAAGATATAGTGCTTTTAAAATCTTATCAGTACCAAACTGCAAACAGGCTGCACAAGTAGTCAGTTTGTTATGCATGGTTGAAAGAATGTTCGTTGTGGTGCAGACTAGTTTTAGAATATTCTGGGTGTCACCTGGAAAAGTGGAGTGGGTATGCTTGAAAGAACTAGCTAGCTCTCTGTATGAAGATATGTATACAATTAAAGAGTAGATGGACAATAATCCTGACCAATGTGTCAACGGGGACAGCTGGTGTGGGCACCTGGATGTCAAAATCTTGGCATTTTGAATTTGTGTTGTGTATAAAACTGATAGCATATAAATATCAGCTATACAACTCACAATGTTTTTCTTCCTTGTACTGCTCACCTCCAAATCTTTTGTGCCAGTCTGGAAGGTGTAAAGAATTGTCATAACCCCTATTTGTTCAGGAATAAAAGTTGTCATGTCTGTTTTTATCGGTAGGCTCCTCCCTAAGATGCGTTTGTAAAGAAAACTTTCATAGCTAAAACTGTTTAGTTCCAGGATATTTAAATGTTTCACTGCCTTACGGGGGTTTCACTGGCCCCTTATATACAGTTTTCCCCTGTGTACGCCCCATCCCAGTCATGATAGCCACTAAAAGGGAAGGTTACTGGAAAAGTTTACCTGCTGTGTTCTCTTTTTCCTTTCATTGAACGCCCTCCTGGTTTTTTTTCCCCGTGACAACCACTAGAATCCTCCCAAGTCTGTCTACGCCACAGAACTTCTGCTCATTCCTGTATCAGCCTAATGCAGAGTCAACAGTATGGGATCAGGAGGATGCATGATGGCAATATGCCCATCAGTTTCATCACAGTCCTCATATTTAGAAATGGCCCCTTCTGGTAATTTAAAGCTTGCGCTGCCCATGTGTAGACTTTTTGGTCAAAGGCTACCAAACAGCACAGCTTTCTTGTTTGCTAAAGACATTTTGGGGACAGTGACATCTTCGCTGGGAATGTATTCCACCCATTGCTCATCATTGGCTTTGTGGTTTGTAAATCACATGTGCATGCTTTTTAGTGGCTTTCTTAATTTATTTTAGATTGTCCATTTGAGTTATTCCATCCCATAAGGCACAGCCTGTTTACTAGGGCTCCTTGTAATCTTCCACAAAAGTGGCCACGAGTGATCGCTTTCTGAAAACAGGCTTTAATTTTTATTCTTATCTTGTCACATTTACTGTACATTCAAAGCAGAGGTAAAATGTCAGGCTCGGTCTTTCAAGGGAGCTTGGCATTTACTTTTCTTTCTCGGACTTCGAAATGAAAGGATTTATGCGACAACCTTGCTGGGTGCCCACCCATGTGAGACTAAAGGCTGTAGAAGGTGTTTTTTTTAACACATAACATTTAAATGTCTGTAAATAAACTGTGCAAATACTTCAGAATTTTTTAATTGGGAAAGCAACTTTTTTTGTAATTCTTTAGCATGCTGGAAACAAATATTTAAATACGATGAAAACAAATCAGTACACTTGGATGCCATTTCCGCGCATAGTTTGTGTTCTATATAGCTTTATCAGTAAAACTGTATGTCTGTGTAAATATAATGGCCATCTCAATTGAAAGTGTGTTGTCTGTAATGACAATGCGCTATCACGTCATGCATTCATTTTTGATAAATGAAATAAATATTAAACATTTTTTTGTATCAAAAAACAAAAGTTATGCACAAAAGAGGTATGCACAATATCTTTATGCACTGCAAGTTAACCTGGATGGTGTAATCATTGGTTTGCTTGCACATATACCTAACTGTGTACACTTGCTTAGGCTTTTTAGGTCTCGCCTGTCGATGCGCATGCGCATCGAGCTTGCGAGTCTATGGTGGCTTATCCACTCTTTATCCCCAACTTGCAAGGAATCGTGGCGATTCCTTGCAGTGCACAAGAAATTTAAGCTCAATGCGCATGGAGCTTAAATGCGCGTGCACATGCCCCCAGCCGCCTGCCTTGCCTACTCTCCCAGCTGGTGCCGCTCCACCCCCTGCGGCATCAAAGGCTTTCACGGCTGGCCGGCCATGCTTTCAGTTTCACGACCGGCCGGCCGTGTGAAGCCCGCTCTCCCTGCTCCGCCCCCTGCTCCGGCCGAGACGCATTTCTCCTCCCTCCTCCAGTTAAATGAGCCTCAGAAAAGAGACAGCGCGCGGGAGCCTCTGTCAGGCACGCAGCATGTCGCGCACGGTTGAGTTCACCGTGAGAGCGCCTACCCCCCTCGCCTCACCACTCGGTTCTTAAGGTTTGTTGTCCAAATGCGGCAATGCCCGGGGCTGGGACCAATTACCATCTGCTGTTGTCATTAACATTAATACCAAGATACAGTTGCACATTTGTGATTGAATTGACGGGAAAATATGACAGGATATTGTGGTATTCTAGTCTCTTAATTTAACGTTCGTTTTCATTGTGTAACGTAGCTTGGACCTAACCATGATGCGTTTCTTCTAGCATGTTCCCAAATCATGTCTCTTTGTTGCTTTAGGTGCGGTACGCTAATGAGAAATGATGATCGTTGTCTGAGAGAAAGCAATTGTTAAATTGTTGTAGACTCTAATGGCTTCCAGCTGGGTATGTTTTCGAATTTGTTCGCTAGCCCAGGCTCATTTTTAGCCACCGTTACCAATCACAGTCAGACGGATGTGTTCTCTTTGTGCAGCCCAGTTACATACATAACAATAAATAATAGAAGGGTGTTGTTTTACATACATTCAGATCTGTGGCGCTGCAGCTGTGTAATTCGGTGTTTGCGCAAGAGCACCCACCCTCAACCCCTCACCCTCACTCACCCTCAACCCCTCACCCTCACTCACCCTCCACCCCTCACCCTCAACCCCTCACCCTCAACCCCTCACCCTCATTCACCCTCACCCCCTCAAACTCACCCTCACTCACCCTCAACCCCTCACTCACCCTCAACCCCTCACTCACCCTCAACCCCTCACCCACCCTCATCCTCACTCACCCTCACCCCCTCACCCTCACTCACCCTCACCCCCTCAAACTCACCCTCACTCACCCTCAACCCCTCACCCACCCTCACCCTCACTCACCCTCAACCCCTCACCCACCCTCATCCTCACTCACCCTCAACCCCTCACCCACCCTCACTCACCCTCAACCCCTCACCCACCCTCACTCACCCTCAACCCCTCACCCACCCTCACTCACCCTCAACCCCTCACCCACCCTCACTCACACTCACCCTCACTCACCCTCACCCTCACTCACCCTCACCCTCACTCACCCTCACCCACCCTCACCCACCCTCACCCACCCTCACCCTCACTCCCTCACTCACCCTCACTCCCTCACTCACCCTCACCCCCTCACCCACCCTCACCCTCACCCACCCTCACCCTCACCCACCCTCACCCTCACTCACCCTCAACCCCACCCTCATCCACACTCACCCTCACTCACACCCTCACTCACACCCTCACTCACACCCTCACTCACACCCTCACTCACACCCTCACTCACACCCTCACTCACACCCTCACTCACACCCTCACTCACCCTCACTCACCCTCACTCACCCTCACTCACCCTCACTCACCCTCACTCACCCTCACTCACCCTCACTCACCCTCACTCACCCTCACCCTCACTCACCCTCACTCACCCTCACTCACCCTCACCCTCACCCACCCTCACCCACCCTCACCCTCACTCACCCTCACTCACCCTCACTCACCCTCACCCACCCTCACCCACCCTCACCCACCCTCACCCTCACTCACCCTCACTCACCCTCACTCACCCTCACTCACCCTCAACCCCTCACCCACCCTCACCCTCACTCACCCTCAACCCCTCACCCACCCTCATCCTCACTCACACCCTCACTCACACCCTCACTCACCCTCACTCACACCCTCACTCACACCCTCACTCACCCTCATCCTCACTCACCCTCAACCCCTCACCCACCCTCATCCTCACTCACCCTCAACCCCTCACTCACACTCACACTCACACTCACACCCTCACTCACACCCTCACTCACACCCTCACCCTCACCCTCACCCTCACTCACCCTCACTCACCCTCACTCACCCTCACTCACCCTCACTCACCCTCACTCACCCTCACTCACACTCACTCACACTCACTCACACTCACTCACACTCACTCACACTCACTCACACTCACTCACACTCACTCACACTCACTCACACTCACTCACACTCACTCACACTCACTCACACTCACTCACACTCACTCTCACCCTCACTCACCCTCACTCACCCTCACTCACCCTCACCCTCACTCACCCTCACTCACCCTCACTCACCCTCACTCACCCTCACTCACCCTCACTCCCCCTCAACCCCTCACCCACCCTCATCCTCACTCACCCTCAACCCCTCACCCACCCTCATCCTCACTCACCCTCAACCCCTCACCCACCCTCATCCTCACTCACCCTCAACCCCTCACTCACACTCACCCTCACACTCACCCTCACTCACACCCTCACTCACACCCTCACTCACACCCTCACTCACACCCTCACTCACCCTCACTCACCCTCACTCACACCCTCACTCACCCTCACCCTCCCTCACCCTCACTCACCCTCACTCACCCTCACCCTCACTCACCCTCACCCTCACTCACCCTCACTCCCTCACTCACCCTCGCTCACACCCTCGCTCACACCCTCGCTCACACCCTCGCTCACACCCTCACTCACACCCTCACTCACCCTCACTCACACCCTCGCTCACACCCTCACCCTCACCCTCACCCTCACTCACCCTCACTCACCCTCACTCACCCTCACACTCACTCACACTCACTCACTCACACTCACTCACACTCACTCACACTCACTCACACTCACTCACTCACACTCACTCACTCACACTCACTCACTCACTCACACTCACTCACTCACACTCACCCTCACTCACACTCACCCTCACCCACCCTCACCCTCACTCACCCTCACTCCCTCACTCACCCTCGCTCACACCCTCGCTCACACCCTCACTCACACCCTCACTCACCCTCACTCACACCCTCACTCACACCCTCACTCACACCCTCACTCACCCTCACTCACCCTCACTCACCCTCACTCACCCTCACTCACCCTCACTCACCCTCACTCACCCTCACTCACACTCACTCACTCACACTCACTCACTCACACTCACTCACTCACACTCACTCACTCACACTCACTCACTCACTCACACTCACTCACTCACACTCACTCACTCACACTCACTCACTCACACTCACTCACTCACACTCACTCACTCACACTCACCCTCACTCACCCTCACTCACCCTCACTCACCCTCACTCACCCTCACTCACCCTCACTCCCCCTCAACCCCTCACCCACCCTCATCCTCACTCACCCTCAACCCCTCACTCACACTCACACTCATACTCACCCTCATTCACACCCTCACTCACCCTCACTCACACCCTCACTCTCACCCTCACTCTCACCCTCACTCACCCTCACTCACCCTCACTCACCCTCACTCACCCTCACTCACCCTCACTCACCCTCACTCACCCTCACTCACCCTCACTCACCCTCACTCACCCTCACTCACCCTCACTCCCTCACTCACCCTCACACACACCCTCGCTCACACCCTCGCTCACACCCTCACTCACACCCTCACTCACCCTCGCTCACACCCTCACTCACACCCTCACCCTCACCCTCACCCTCACCCTCACTCACCCTCACTCACCCTCACTCACCCTCACTCACCCTCACTCACCCTCACTCACCCTCACTCACCCTCACTCACACTCACTCACTCACACTCACTCACTCACACTCACTCACTCACACTCACTCACTCACACTCACTCACTCACACTCACTCACTCACACTCACTCACTCACACTCACCCTCACTCACCCTCACTCACCCTCACTCACCCTCACTCACCCTCACTCACCCTCACTCACCCTCACTCACCCTCACTCACCCTCACTCCCTCACTCCCCCTCAACCCCTCACCCACCCTCATCCTCACTCACCCTCAACCCCTCACCCACCCTCATCCTCACTCACCCTCAACCCCTCACTCACACTCACACTCATACTCACCCTCATTCACACCCTCACTCACCCTCACTCACACCCTCACTCTCACCCTCACTCTCACCCTCACTCACCCTCACTCACCCTCACTCACCCTCACTCACCCTCACTCACCCTCACTCACCCTCACTCACCCTCACTCACCCTCACTCACCCTCACTCACCCTCACTCACCCTCACTCACCCTCACTCACACTCCCTCACCCTCCCTCACCCACCCTCACTCACCCTCACTCACCCTCACTCACCCTCACTCACCCTCACTCACCCTCACTCACCCTCACTCACCCTCACTCACCCTCACTCACCCTCACTCACCCTCACTCACCCTCACTCACCCTCACTCACCCTCACACAGTGCAATAGTTCTCAGACCATTTCAGTTAGAGCTTTTAGAAATGTTTATGGCTTTTTTTATTTGTAATACTTTAGCATTGGCTACAGGAAACAAAAATGCTAAACATTTACAAAAAAACCCATAAACAATTCTAAAAGCACTAACTCTAATGGTGCGAGACCTATTGCATTTCCAATGCTTGTTAATTTTTGTTATATAATCCCTACATCTGGCAAGTTCATCTTGTATGTAGGGCCACTATTTTCCAACACATTCTCGAAGCCAGTCTGTGGCAGGAAATCTTAAAATGCCTAGCTGGGCATAGGAATAGACCAGTATCTAGTAGGTTTGGGTGAGTCTCTTTAATGCTTTTACATTGTAGCTCATTCCAGATAGTCCCAAATTCTTTACAACTTTTTTCTAATAAGGTTCATTCTCTGTTCAGTTTTTGTTCGTCACCTTTTTGCTACACTAATCACTGGTACGTTAAAATATGGCTAACCTCCAAACTTTTGGGTTCTCCAAAGAGGATTTTGCATCTATGGTAGGAAACAGAAGATGTCTGTTCACACAAACTTCTAACTCAGAAAAGAATGAAGATATAAACAAACTGCTAGCACTCAAGAAAGAAAACAAAGAATTGAACAGCACAGCCAATATATGTAGGAATATTTAACTGCAGGAGTTATTCCTCAAGGTTTAAGAGTTATAAACATCTCTGGCCTGTTTGTACAGATAAAACAATTCTTAGAGCTGTGGTCTATGATTGCAAACCGGTGTTTGAGGGGCCTGCTGATGCAGATTGTGGAGACAGCTAAATAAATGTTACAACAGCTGTTATCAGAAATTTTAGAACTGGAAACAAAATTAAAAGTACATCGGCATTAGAAGATGCCAAGAAAAAGTTAGAGGACAGATATAGAAATGAACTCTTACACGGACTACTTAACCAAAAGAAAAACAGAAACTAAACAAGCATTTGCAATGCAATAGGTCTCGCATTAATGAATGTTTGAGCCATTGGCATTGCTAATAATAATGCAACACCAAAAGCTCAAACTTTCAGTAATGGGAGACCTAGTGCATTGTAAATGCTTGTTACACTGGTGACTAGTCTCGGGCATGCGGCCTGGTTTATAAATTATTATTAAACAAAACAATATATAATTTAACACCAGCCAGGTCAAAGTGGGAAAATAATCTTGGTGGGGAGCTTGACTAAGGCCCTTGAACACGCTCACAAAATATCAAAGACTGTCAGGCTGAAATATCCGCAGCTTAATTTTCTGCACAACAGCTACATGACATAAAAGAATAAACATGATTCTGGTATCGGAGGTAATCAAGAGCTGACTATGTGACCACCTCAACGCAGACTTCTGTCACATGGTGTCGAGTTTCCCCAGCATAGCTCCTTTCTGGGAGTCACTATCCAGAAATTAACTTTGAACATGGAAGGTTTGTGTGAGCTAATGTGACTGTTACTCAGGTCAAAATCATAGAGGGGGAACCAGATTTGTGGATTTAGCACTTGCATTAGCAAAAAGAGGATTGCGATGTGCTGGAGGTTGACTCATCCCCCTCGCCTGGTGTAATCATATGGTCTAAAAGTGCAACTACTACCCTTCATGAAGAAAAGTGGTGCACACAGAAAATGAATTGCAATCATGGAATGACATTCTATTAGCTTTTCGGAACCCAGATCTAATAGAAGGTCAGCAGGGACAACTCCGCCCCCCTGCCCTTAATCCTTTATGTAAAAATGGAAATTAATAACTGGAAGAAAAGTGTTGTCTCCGGCGAAGAGTGTTGTCTTTCCTATTGAGGAAAGTCAATAGTCAAGACCTGTACTCTACCCTATTGATATTCTGAACAGCTGTCTGAGTGGGTTTTTGCTGTCTGATATAAGAGTTGTTAGTTGCATTAAATATAATCTGAAACCTGAATAGCTCGACTTCTCATAAGGATGAGACATGCACCTCTGAATAATCAATGGAAATCATATAATGTTATGTTATGTTATGTTACGTTATTTGTACACTTCTATAGCGCACGGCCACTCCACTGGAGTATCCCGGCGCTTTGACGAAGACTCCCAACCGAAGATGGGGAAAAAAAAAACATAACACCAAAAGAGCATACAGACATAAAAACAGCCTCAAAGATTACGGGAAGAGCCAAGTCTTAAGGGCCTTGCGGAAAGACAGAAGACTGGAAGTCTGTCTTAAAGAGATTGGAAGATCATTCCATGCATGAGGGGCTAAGTGCCGAAAAGACCGTCCTCCTACTCTTGCCCGTTTGATAGTGGGAACACTCATTTTTGATAAGGACGAGGATCTAAGAGATCTGAGAGGGGTATACCAAGACAGTCGCTTGGAGATATATTTGGGGCCTATGCCATGCAGGGCCTTGAAAGTCGTGGTCAGTGTTTTAAATAAAATCCTTTTTGCAACTGGTAGCCAATGCAATGTGGCAAGAAGATCCGTAGCTCTGGCTTTCCTTGGAAGGCCAAAAATGGCTCGGGCTGCAGAA